>NW_016690368.1:176595-227740 GCF_001604755.1 Lepidothrix coronata
GAGGTGATGGTGTGTTTGTGCACAGGGTTCAGCATGGACTGATGTCTGAGGTGATGGTGTGTTTGTGCACAGGGTTCAGCATGGACTGATGTCTGAGGTGATGGTGTGTTTGTGCACAGGGTTCAGTGTGGACTGGTGGGCTCTGGGGTGCTGATGTTTGAGGTGATGGTGTGTTTGTGCACTGGGTTCAGCGTGGACTGCTGGGCTCTGAGCGTGCTGATGTTGGAGATGATGGGGTGTGTTTGTGTGCAGGGTTCAGTGTGTGTGTTTGTGCACAGGGTTCAGCATGGACTGATGTCTGAGGTGATGGTGTGTTTGTGCACAGGGTTCAGTGTGGACTGGTGGGCTCTGGGGTGCTGATGTTTGAGGTGATGGTGTGTTTGTGCACAGGGTTCAGTGTGGACTGGTGGGCTCTGGGCGTGCTGATGTTCGAGATGATGGCGGGACGGTCCCCGTTCGACATCATCACTGACAATCCAGACATGAACACTGAAGATTACCTCTTCCAAGGTACAGCCCTTCGGGGTCTGGGGGGTTGTTCTGGGGGGAGGGAGGAGGAAAATGGCACTTGGAATGGGGCAGGAGGCTTTCCCATCCCACTGTTATCCCACACTGCTCCACTGGGGAGTTGGGAAGCTGCCCACTCCTTAACAGGCAAAACCTCCTTTACACCAGTTACTGCAGTTCTGTAACACAGTCTGGCATGATGTTTAATTCATATTAAATTAACTGCTGTTTAAAAACACCCTTTCCTATATACTGAGGACACTGTAAGTTTTATTTCCTGTTTACACACAGTAGCAGAAGATAATGAAGTTAACATGTCTCTTAGGAAATCTTCAAATGTCAGTATAACAGTGCCTTGAATTACTGTAGCTCTTTTTGTTTGCATTGTTTGAAATAATTACTTTACCTTCCCGTTTTCCAACTGGTACCACACTGAAATAATAACAGTGTTTGTGTTGAAATCATGGTCAGTGTCACAGACCAAAAAACAATATTGCTGTTTTTTAACCTGTAACAGTTATTCTTGAGAAGCCAATCCGGATTCCAAGGTTTCTTTCTGTCAAGGCTTCCCATGTGTTAAAAGGATTTTTAAACAAGGTAAATAACATTCTCTTATTTTTAGCATGTGAGAGCTGGAAGTCAGAGCTTCCTGTTGAAAGCGATACAGTTAAGAAGTTAATCTGCTTACCATTAAGAAAATCTGTAAAACCTTGGTATCCTCCATGTTAAAAAAACCATTTCTTACTTGCAAATTTACTGAGGGAATTCCACAGCACGGACTTGATTTAAAAGCCTGCACTTAGTTGGGAAAAAGATAACTGTAGGTTTGCTTATAAACTCTTTTCTGTAATACTTATTGCTCATTTAATTAAGCTGCTTGAAATCTGTAGGGCTATTATCATTAATGGAGAAAAGGACAGGAATTAAGCATTACTGAATAAATCTCTTTTATATTTAGAGAATTTGTAAAGTATCATTTAAAAATTAATTTTCCAAGAAACTTTTATTTAAAAAAAAAAAGAATGAGAATCCCTTGCTGGCTGTGATATGTTCACCCCAGCAGCAGTTTGCACAGTCATGGGAATGCTGGAGTTGTGCACGTGGGCTCTGGGGAAGGGTGGACTGCAGTGGCTTGCAGAGTGTAACAGGAGTGTGTGTCCACAGGATCCCAAAGAGAGGCTTGGCTGTCAGCCCCAGACAGGATTTGCTGATATCAAGTCCCACACGTTTTTCCGCAGCATCGACTGGGATCTGGTAAAAACCACTGCTTGTGTTCTGGGCTCTTCCAGGGCAAGAGATTCTTGCCTTTATTCACTGTGTGCTTGTGAACAACCCCACTGCCACAGGGGATGGAATCAAGAAGTGTAGAAGAGGCTCTGCTTTCCCTGGGTGGTGCAGAGCCAAGCTTTCCTTCACCACCACCATGGAAACAGCTTCATTCCACCACCAAAAATCTGCCTGTGCTTCCCAGCTCTCAGAAGGGTTACAACTTGCAGGGGTATAATTTCTGAAATATGAGTTTTAGGCGAAACATGAAAGCATTGGTGGAACCATTTATTCCCTGGGTGCTATTTGCAGGTTCTGCAGACTCATGTCCTGGGTTCTGCTGCTATAAAATGTTCCCCACGTCCTCCCGGGTTCCTGCAGGTGTGGGGACAGGGAAGGACTGCCTGGGTTTGTGCCACAGTTCAGTGCCCCACTGTTGTGGGGGTTCATGTCCCACAGTCCTTGGCAAACATCCCAAGCCCCACTGAAGGAGGAAGGGTGGCCTGGCAAAGCCAGCCCTTTGCAGTGCTGTCCCAGCACCTCGTTGCTCCTGGGGATTAGAAACCTCCTCTGCCTTGCCAGGGAGGTTTGTGGGTGATTAACACAACCCCCAGACGGGGTCAAATGCCATGAAACCAGCTGAGGTACAACCCTGGGAGAGTTTGTCATCTCAAGTGTTTGTGGTCTGCCTGTAGTACATTAAAATAAAAAGACTGAGTTTGCCAGTTCCATAACTCCTACAGCCAGTGGGGTTACTCAGGGTTTAGTGACCTGAGCAGGTGTGAGCAGCACCAGTCCTTGTGTTCAGGATGTGGCCTGTGAGCAGTGGGGTTGGTTAGGAAGGGTCTCTCTTGCTCTCAGGTTTTCTCTGGTAGTGCTGGTGTGAGGGAGGTGCTTGGATCCTGGTGGAGCAGATGACTTGCATTTCAGTGGGTTTGCAAGCATAAAATTGTATTGAAATTGGTTTTTTTTAATCTGCTGCTACTTGGTAATTGTGTTCCTTCTGTCTTCGGCATGGAAAGCATCCCAGAAGTGACATCCTAATGTTTGCTGGCACTTGAGCAATAAAACTGCTCGGTCAGGAGCACTTCCCTGTCAGCATTACATTTTTAATACCTAGCTAACAGTTGAAAAGGAGGGATGTAGTATTTCCACAGTCCTGGGGAGCACAGGAAGAGGCAGCAGTGCTGCAAGGACATGAAAGGTTCAGGGGAGAAAAAGCTGCACAGCTTCATCTCCCTTTGAAGCTGCTGCTCTGAACTTGGCTGCAGCTCTGCAGAGAACACACTGACTGCAGGAAGAGCTGAAAACCCCTGGTGTTTGCAGAACTGTTCCTGCAGGGAGGGCTGGCTGTGATTTTGTCAGCCATCCCTTGCTTTGTGTTCCCTCTAAAAGCCCAGTGTGATTTTTTTGGTTAGTACCTCGTGGTACACCAGGTACTGCAGCTTCTGTTCTGCTTTGCAGAGGGAAATAGAGAAGACTGTTGCATTTGTATTTCTGTTATTGGTGTAAGAAATTCTTAAATGCAGCTGGTACTTCTTGGTCACCATTTATGCTGATTGAATTTTTATATTTTCTAAGCTGTTTTTCATCTGAAAGCTCTCATATTAAATACCTATTTTTTAAAGAAACTGGGAAGATTGAGGTGATCTGTTTTGTGATATGATTAGGAGAGTGCTGCTCAGGGGGATCGACATGTCAGATAAATTTAAAGCTAAACTTCCAAGTAAGTGTTGGGAAATACATTCAGGAGAAAATTAAAAAATATTTGGAAAGCTTTGTCAGTTATTAGAATCTTGTACTCACCCCCTCCATTTCAAAGAAAAAAAATTGACTTAAAAGCTTTTCCAACTCTTTTCAAGTTGAGACCGAAGGAAAGGAGTCTAATGCTGACTAAAAACTCCTTCTGTGGAGCTTGAGCTACATGGAAAAATAAATACAGGGAAAGGGAACACACAGAGCAGGAACATTTTTGCTGGTTTAGTCACCAGAGCTGTGTGTGGAGCTCAGGCTCCTCACTCTGCTCTCTGTGCTCAGGATGGCTCAGGGCTGCTGAGTGCACTCCTGAGTGCAGCTCCCAGCTCAGGAGAGAACTGACATGGTTGGGTTATTTGGGGTTTCTGTTTTCCAATGCAGAGCCCGGGTTGTGTTGGGGTGTGTTACCTGGCCTGTTCCTCACCTTACCTGGGCATTCTGACACTGCTCTCCAGTAGCACTTAATGCAGTTGGGTTTGATGTTCCTGGGGGGATTTTGTGACTGTTCCATACCCTGGTTTTTCCTTTCCCATGGCACGTTTGGCAGCTGGAGAAGAAGCAGACGACCCCTCCGTTCCAGCCGCAGATCACGGACGATTACGGGCTGGACAACTTCGACACGCAGTTCACCAGCGAGCCCGTGCAGCTCACCCCGGACGATGAGTACGTGCTGCTCCCCCCCCGGCTGCACAGCAACCAGTTAGCACAGAAACTGTGTGAAATGGCTGCAGAGAGGCTGTGCTTGGCATTAGGGCATAGCTGGGTTACAGTAAATTGCATTGTCTGTACCCTCCCTATCTTGCCTAACTCACACGCTGTTCCCGTGAACTAAACCGCTGCTTCCCTTTGTTTTTCAGAGATATCATAAAGCGAATAGATCAGTCAGAATTTGAAGGATTTGAATATATTAATCCATTGTTGCTGTCAACAGAAGAAACAGTATGAAGGGATGAGCTGGTTGGGGACAGTGTGACTGACATTAATTTATCCTTAACTCCAGTATATGCATGCGAGGCTGGGACTGCTCACTCGGGATGGAGACCAATGATCTAAAAACAAATTTGCTGCTGAGAATCAAAGAAGAGAATAACGGTTTTGGTGGGTGTCCTCTGCCACTTAGTGACTCTTGAGTTCTGGGCACTGACACGACTGGCTTCATTAATGAAGGAATTTGCATTTTGTGCCTGTTTCATGAAGGATTCAAACGTTCATTGCATCCCTGCAAAAGGAGATCATGAGAAACTTTGAGATCCACACACTTTCTACAAACATTCGATGCAATGAGCTCCCAGTTGAAGAGTATTCCAGTGTAACATCCTGAAGAATAAAATATATTACGGTGGTGTTGAAGCTTATTTTTGATGCCTTTTTTCACAAGTGGTACCTGTCTAAAACGTCTCAGATATATTTAAAAGGAGTTGTGTTTTATTAGCAATCAAAACATAAATTTGGGTACAGGATTTAAGTGCCTAAATGGATAAACTGCATTGAAGGATTATTGCATATTTGGAACGTTCTTACATCTGGTAAGTTCTGCTTGTTAATATTAAGTAACCATTTCCATCTGAAACATACAGTTCACAGCTGCAGCCTGGGGTTTAGTTGCATTTTTACAGAATTTGGAATGCAGAGTGACTCCGTGAGATTAATTCCAAATTAGAATTTACAGTATCGGTTTCAAAATCTGTTGTCTTAAAACTCCAAATTTACCAAAATGTAGAGATTGAAGAGAACTAAATTTGCACACAAAGGATTTCTAAACATACTTAAGCAGTGCCTACACCTACAATGATCTTGTGTTGTATATTAGATTTTTGAAAAGTATTTTTATCAACAATACAAATATTCAGAAGTAGAGCAAAAGCATAATAAAGCATAGCCTTAAAGTTTAAGTAGTAAATCTAGAATAACCATAAGATAAAATCCATTTTTCCTGATAAAGCACACCTCCTACTTCTATAAACTGTCTGCTTTCCTCAGTGTCCATTAATAACTAACCATTCTGTGTCAGGGAATGGGATGGTTCCAGAAGTGAATTTGCATCAGAGTAGGAAATTCCTTTACTGGAAGAAAAACAAACGCCTAAGAAATTGGAAAAAGCAAAAGACAACTATCCAGTCCCCTCTGGTGGAGAGGGGGGTGTCAGGGCAAAGGGCTGCTGCTCCCCCAGGGTGCAGGACTGAGCTCGGGGAGGCTCCTGGGGAGGGTCCGAGGGGAGCCCCCGGGGCCGGGCTGTCCCTGCTGCCCCGGGCTGGCTGGGGGGGTCACACTCTGGGGGGCTGTAGAGCCAGGAGGAAAACCAGCTCTGTGGGCAGGAAAGCCAAGGGGAAACCCTGTGCCGACCCTGTGCCGTGGCATCTCCCTGAGGGGGTGGCAATCGCAGGACAAATTGGGACACTTTCACTTTCTTTCCATTAACCTCTGGTTTTCTCAGGGTACAGCATTGCATTAGGTGCTGAACATGACATCTTTGGGATTCACATCCAAGTCATGAGGTGCTAGGACCAGACTGCCAAAACATTGTTTGAAGTAATTAATCACTGATTAACAATCTGTTTTGTATCCCCTCATTAGCCACAATTATGCAGACCTGTGGTTGTTGAGTTCTAGGAATCCCATTCAGGTTTCAGTTGTGGGTTTCTCTGTTGGACTGTAGCTTTTCATATTAAGCAAGATGCGTTTTAATCAGCACTAAATAATTTCACTAGTAAGAAATATTTGCCTCAAATGCCTGGACTTTAGATACTTTATTATCTACTAAAGGCAACATTACCTTTTAAATGTAATCTGACATTTTTTTTAATTACTCCCTTTCCCCCTTCTCCCTCTTTTATTTTATTTACCCTGAATAACTTTTCTTTCAGTGTTTTCAACTCCCCTGGTACTAAAGGTGATCAGGAGTGATCAGAGTGACTGCAGGCAGCTCATGAGTGCAAATGGGGCAGGTTAAGCTGTCCTTTGACATGCCAGGGCATGGAACTTGAAACTGGAAATCTTAAGAAATGTGGGTTGGGGTTTTTTTTAACCTTTTTTTCTAGGTTTCAGAACATTTTGGGAGGGAGGGAAGGAAGAACAGGAAGACACATTTTGCTAAACAAACATTGTAAAGACTACTTGATTTTTATTTAAGAATTTACAGGCATTTACAATGTTGCTGTGTTGCCAAATAGTTTGCTGGGTACAAGTTTGGTTGCTCATGTGCAAGTGTTTGAATAATGTTCTGTTCATGATGAAGGGGAAATTTTTTATATAAAGTACTTGTTTTATAAATAAAAGAAAATGAAGGATGTAATTAAATGTGTGGTTTGGAAAAAAAAATCCTAATATATTACAAATGGATCTGGTAATGATATATAGTTGTCTTATTTGAAATAGTAAATGAAATTCTAGCTAATTTAATGATTGTAAAACAGTAAATATGTTCTTGTAGTTTTGTATAATTAATTAGTTGGGATCTTTGCTGACCAGTTTTAATTGTGCAGAAGATGGTATACTAATCCATAACAGCTGAGATCATTTATATTCTTGCACATCTATTAAAGACTTTAATGAAAAAGTGAACAGACTGTTATTATTTATCCGTAAACTGGGCTGTGTCCAACGTCTGAAGGAGACCCCCCTGGGACTGGAATCCAAGGAGCCTCCCTGTGTGTTTTCCTGGACCTGTGTCCTGTACCTGGATCCCAGCTGGGCTGTAGGTTCTGAGCCCGGGGCAGTGAACTGGGGCAGGGTGTTGGTCCTGGACTCTCACCAGCCCTCAGGGCAGGGGGGGTCCCTTTCCCAGCCTTGCAGAGCTTTCCCTGTCCTGGGCAGCAGTTCCCAGAACAGCAGCTGAGCCCCCTCCAGCCCCCCCAGGCTGGGGGTGTCCCCGTCCCACTCCTCGGGGTCTGGGGCCGTGTGGGACTGACACAAACCAGCTCTTGGCTCTGGGACTGCCTGAACCTCCCTGTGCAGGTCAGGAGACTGGCAGAAGAGTTCTCTCTGCAGCTTAATGAGAGCAGTCACGTTAATCACTTGATTAACACCAATACTGACTTAGAAACCTACCCAGGAAGGGTGTGAATTGAGCTGGGCTCCTTCGGAGACATGGAACCCCCACCCCTTTCTGTGGTTTGGGGGGTGTTTAACAGGGACACACCCACAGAATCAGTGGTACAATTACACTTTCTTAGTAAAATACTGAAAAATTCTAAGCTCAAATGACTTTTTAATTAAATTGATTTTCACAGATTTACTGGCATTTTTTTCTAAGCAGGTAAACTTTTGGATGAGGGTAACAGTTGTCTGTTGTGCAGCTGCTTTCTTCTGGACTGAGAGCTTCCGAGCTCTGGTGCATCAGCCCAAGCAGGGGCTCCAGGGATTTCCAGCAGGACACTTTTTCAGGAGCACCAAGCCTGATTTCCCTGGGGGTCTCCCCAGAGCACCATTTTCAGAACTAGAGCTACTTTGCGTGCATTTGAGAGGATTTAAAATAAAAAGACCCTCGACACTTGACCTTCTACTGAGTTACTGGTTTGTGATCCCAAAGTGTGAGTCGAGGATGTGCTTCCTTGACACATTTTTCCTTTTCCTTTGAGAAAGGTTCATCCTTGGCCTTGTTCCTTTGCTCTCTGTTCTCCTGGACTTACCACATGACATCATCTGCACTTTCAGACAAGCACCTGGCCAGGTGCCCATCGATGTCCAGCTGGGAGAGCCTGCAAAGACAGGGGTCGGGCAGTGAGAAACAGTCACAGCCCTTCACTGACACTTCTTTCCCCTCCCTCTCACACGTGTCCTTATGGGGGGTCACTGCTGTGCCCGGCAGAGCTGTGATCCCTGAGAAACTGCCCTTGCTGGTACCTGCTGCTGAGGGTTTTAAGGGTTACAGGACCTGCCCAAAAGCACTTTTTCGGCAGCTCTGGCAGCCTAAGCACTGTGCCATGGTGCTGACTGCAGGAGACAGCACAGTTCCTGCTGCAGAGCAGGTACTCAACATGTGAACTGGACTACAGCAGGTAATTATGACAGATAAGAAGAACTTTGCAGCAGAAGTTTTGTCTATTTTCATTATTTTGTAAATAGGGAATGCATCCAGAACCGGGTGGGGGTTTGTTTACTGGGAAGTTATAAAAACACCCACAAAACAGAAAACCCCAGACAACTTACGTTCCACTGAACTGCATCAGGCACATGGGACAACTGTCGAGAGCTGAAGATCCTCCACTCTGGTTTTCAACCTTCTCCTCGAAGCTCCCGGCCCCAGGAATGCTCCCAGGAGGCTCCTCCCCAGGCACAGCTCTGTCCTGCCCCGCTGGAACCTTCCCCTCCTGTGGCTGGAGCTCCTTCCCACCCTTCTCTCTCCTGCCTCCCCTGCTCTGTGCAGCCCCTGTGTGGTGCTGCCGAGGGCTGGAAGCTCTCCCAGAGCCCTGTGCCAAGGGCTGTGCAGAGCTCCTGTGTCCAGGGAGCTGACGTGGCTCGGGACTCACTCCCAGGTCGGAAATGCCTTTTGTGCCTCCCCCGGCTGCAGGTTTGCCTCGATCTGTGCTGGTTCCCCTGCAGGTTTCCTCAGCTGTGGGTGACAAACTGGGAAGTTTATCTGCTTGGCCCCATCCTGTATGTGACTCGTTGCTCTGGGAGCTGAAATCCTTGGGGTTCAGACATTGTTCTGTGTGAAAAGGTGGGAATGGTACCCACGGAAAGTCTCTCATTCCAGCTGTGAAGATCTCCTGGTGTGCTGGACTCTCCTCCTCAGCACCCTGCAGCACACACACCGTGTCTCAAACAGATGCAGCTCAATCAATACATAAAGTGAACACACTGCAAATACTGAGAAGGCTGAGTTACAGTGAAGAAAAGAACATTTTATTTACATCCCTCTCCAGCACCTTGTAAAGCAATCAAGAGCTTCCTGGAGCTGATGGAATATGTGTCTTCCCTTAACATTTCTAAAGGGATACAGTGGGGACTCAGTATGTTTCAGAGACACTAAAGATAAAAACAACCACCTCAAAAACAAAAAGTACTTTGTAAGGGCTGATTTCTGCGTTGTGACCTTGCCCAACGCTACGGGGCAATGTCAGGGCGGTTGCTGTGTCATTAACCCTCTGTTACAGGCTGCCTTTCCCACTTCCATTCCTCAGGAGGATCCTGGTGCTTGTGGCAGTCACCACCCTCACACAGGCCCCCTCTTCTTCCCAGCAAAATGTTGGAAAGGATTTGCCACGCTGTGCCACATTGTTACATGTGAGATTAAAGAGCCGAAACCTCACAGCTCTGAAGGCTCCTTCAGGTGGTTTCCCCATCAATCCAGGGCTGCCACTGCTGGACACAGGACACCAAGTGCAAAAACCAAGGATACAGCACACACTACCTTTTCCAAGAACTGCGGAAGGCTGGGCACTGTGTCCCAGTTTGTGCAGTGCAGATCCTGACTGATGTCTTTCAGTAACAAAACCCAGGTTTTTTCAGGCTCATTTAAGTCTTCCTTTTCAAACCAGGGACATCTGTCAGTTGAGGTCCTGGAAAGACAGGCACAGTAGTTTGAGGGTGGGAGAGAGGGAAGAAAATGCTCTGCACTGGTATTAGTTTGCCTCTTTTTTTCTGGAACACAAAGACATTATTTAACCTGTAAACTAATTTTCACAGCTTCCTAAGACTTATATAACTTGTGCTGCAATAAAAAAAATCCAATTTTTTTAAAAATGACTGTCTAAACACCCTCTTTTCTCCTTGTAACAAATGAGCTGTGGATATTTAGTACTGTCTTCACTTCCAAGTGAAACAGTGAAGTGTAGATACTGGGTTTTTTTTCTCAAATGCTGAACTTGACACCTGCTGAGCACAGAAATCATGGAAATGTTTGCACTGAGGGTGGCAATTGCATTGGTTCCTGCATATTCCTGGCCATTCCCATACTGCCATTTGAAATTCTCTTTCCAAACGACTTGACTTAATGGATCCTAGGAAGGCTTTAGAAAGTTTAACTACAAGCATTAAAAAGGTTTTATACAAGTAATGCCATAGAGAAAGACAATTCCAAAAGAAGGATGGATTGTTAATGTCACAATGCTATTTCCAGCCTTCCCACTTCTTCCTGATGTGTTTTCTTGGATCAGTGTCCAGGAATGAAGCTGCACTGGGAAGAAATTAGAAGAAATTAGAAAGTACAAGCCCTCAAAGAGCGGAGTGATGAACTCCCACAGCCTCTGTGGAGGGGACACGGCTTCAAACAAGAACCCAACCCCTCACTGCCCTCAGTCTTCAGGCCCGGGGCCCGCTGTGCTTTATGCTGCAGTTTTGTGTCTATTTTTTAAAGGCGCTACAGGGGGTGTTTTATGAAATAACCTTTAACACAGTCAGTAATGAGACCCTGATCCGAGCGCTGCGGGTTGGGGGGGCCTGTGCAGGCCCGGCCCGGCCCGGGCGAGGCGCTCCAGGCCCCGGAGCCGATCTGATCCCGTCCGACCCCCCCGGGCCGATCCCATCCGATCCCATCGGATCCCCGCGGTGTTTGCTGACCCGACCCGGCCCGATCCCATCGGATCCCCGCGGTGTTTGCTGACCCGACCCGGCCCGATCCCCCCCGGCCCCGACTCACGGCCGGCGCGGGGGTGTCTCGGGGCCGCGGGCGGGCGGCGCCGCGCGGGGCTTCAGGCGCAGCTTGGCCGCTCCTTCCTCCCCCATGGCCGGGGCTCCCCGCGCCTCGCCGGGGGACGGCGCTGCGGGCGGCGAGCTCCCTCCCTCCCTCCTCCTGGCCCGCTGCCACGGCCGCGGCTCTCCGCCCTCAGAGCCGCCCTGACGGCGCGGGGCGGGGGTGGCTCTGAGAGCGCCCTGAGGGGAGCGCGCCCGCCCGCCCGCCCGCCCGCAGTCTCCCCCCTCGCCGCGGAGCTGGGGGCTGGTCTGCCTCGGAAACAGCCCTTTTTGTGTTGGTTTTGCCCCTCGCACCGTCTGTATGTGCAGCGGTTTGGTGCGCTCGGGAGCGGGGGCTCGGGGCGCTGCAGCCCCAGGCGCTGAGGGCACAAGATGGCGGCGGGGTCAGCGCTGGCCGCCATGGCCCCGCCGAGCCGCGGCCTGGGCCCGGTGCCGCCGCTGTTCACACAAATAATAAGGATTGGGAGCCACCGCTGGTCCAGCTTATCTTTCAGGAAAGAATCTGAAGTGATGCAGTTTGACGTTGCTGGCGGGAATGTCGCTGGGTGACTCGAAATAAAGAGCGTGTTAGGGGTGGGTTTAAACGCCCGTCTGGCCTTCTCAAACACACGTCAGAGAAATGGTGACACACACTTCATCCCCTAACAGTAGATGAAGGGATCACAAAGTGAGTCTGCTGTTTAAATTCTTTGCAGTCAATATGAGAATAACTGTACAAGATAATAAAAAGTCCTGTTTGATAACAGGTGTTTATCAGGGAGAGCGGGGTACAAAGCGCTCTTCTTTTCCATAAAACCAATTTATTATTGGTAAAAAAAATGAATCCAAGTTCACATTCCTTTTCTGGAACTGAATTTGTGCACCGCTGGGTGTCTGTGGACTGTTTCATCCTTGAATTCTTCAGAGCAAACAGGAGGCATCACTGTTGACTGTACTAAAGCCACACCTGTGAATTACCGTGTCGATCACACAGCCCAGCAAAAAGTTATTCCTTTAACAGCTGACCTGACCTGAAACATGCCTTGAGCAGGTCTGAACCTTGAAAGTGGCGTTTTGGGAGTCAGAGTTCGAGATTCACATTTCACCTGGACTGGTGGATTCGGCCTGAGCAGTGACAGCTCCAGCCAGACATTGGAAACCACATCCAGTGGTTTTCCAGCTGCAGATGATCCCGTCAGTGCAGCCCGAGATCCGGGAGGCTCAGCCCAGCTTTCACCTTTCCCATGTTAACTCAGGTACTTCGTGTTTCTGTGAGTCCATCACAACTTTGACTCTATGTAATAACTAATTTCTTAACATTATAGGAGCATTAATGGGTTTCCTTTTTGTGTAAGAGCAAGGATAAAGACGTTGGAAGTGGGAAGTGTTTGGTTACTGCTGGGATTTGTGTCAGTTTGTAGAATAGACAGCCCAGCTGAAAAATAAAAATAATAACAAATAGTCACAGTAGTGTGCCAGCATTTTGGCTGTGTGATGGGTAGACTAAAATGAGAATAAAAATGGGAAAGAAATGACAGTGGAAAAGCCAGTCGCTGTCACAGAGACTAACATTTTCCCACTTTAATATCTGTTACAGCTCCTGCAGCGCCAAGGGAACACCAGGACAGTCGCAGTGTTCTGCCTGTCATTTTTGTCACCATTTAGAAGCTGCTTCCCAGTGTGTGAAATGAGATTCCAGGAAACATGTCCCCCTCTCCTTATTTGTCGGGAAAGGCGTTCTCCCAGAAGCTGCAGGTGGAACAAGGTAAGCTGAACAGGGGCGAGTTTGGATCTGAGGGTGTTTGTTAGGCCTGCTGTGGAGAGGAAGGTGATGGCAGCAGAGACAGAGCAAAGAACGGCAAGAGGAAGTGTGTTTAAATGAAGCAAAAGTGGAGGTTGGAGAGGGGATCAGCCATGGGAGTGGTGGGAAAGGAGATGACAGAGGAGGGGTAGAAATTTGATTTCACAACTAGTTGAAGAAGTGTTCCTTGGGGGGTTTTGCTCAAGATTGCTGTGAATCGTGGCCCAGCGCTGACTGTGGCCACGTGGAGGCAGCAAACTATGCAGAAATGGGGATTTAACGAAATCCGAGGGCAGTGAAAGCGCTGGGATGGAGCCTCCAAACACACTTGTAGGTGTACCTGTGTTAATGACTGGTTGTACCACAGGGCTGCTTTTATTCCTGTGATGTTTGGGTTGGTTTTTTTATCTTATGACCCCTGGGATACCACTGTGACAATGCTCTGCTCCTAAACCACGTGTTGCATCCACAGGTTGATGCTGTTAGGTATGATTTCTCCCATACCTCAGGAGTGCAGCCTGTTCTTCAGGCTGGAGGGGTTGCTGTGTGGTGCTGCAGCATTTCCAAAAGCTGTATTATGGGTGAAAGTAAAAGTTGGTTATTGTGCAGTAAGGGCCACAAATGAAAGAATATAATAAAAAGAATAGTGAAAATTATTACTGCAGCTTCTGGTTGTAAAAAGCAGAAGGGAAAACCTTGCTTCTGTAGCAGCTGTACTTTGTAGGTGGGTTTGTATTTTGCAGGTTTAACTGAAAATTGTTAGATTTTTTTGTTATCTGTTTAATGCATACCCATTCTAACCTGTGAGGGCAGGCATGTCATGACTGTTCTCATTCTTGCTCTACCTGTGGATTTCCAACTTGCCTTCTAGAAATCTTTGACCATTAAGGGTACTCAGTATTTTTCATCTGCATCATTCCAGAATTAAGAATACTAAGAATATGAAGTGTAGACTGGGACCTGTTCTTGGTTTTGCCACTTTGCACAAGGTTGTATCTACTGTTTCTTCCACTGCATGGGAATCCTGTTACTTCTTGCTTGACCTTGGGTCTTGTGTAATTTAATAATTAGAATGTTTTAGGAAAAAAGTTCTCCTAGGAATGCAGAGAGTAGTCTTTACCATAATCAGCCTTGGCTGGATTTGAGCCAGTGGTCAAGAGATTTGAGCCTGTGGAAGCCAGAATGCTCCTACAGATTATCTGCAGGGATTTCCTTGTAAATGGAGTGCCAGCATGTGTAGTTATCTCTTCCCCGTTGAGTCTCATCAAGCTGCACACGCTTAATCTTTACTTACATGGTCCCTGGTTCTTGCTCTAAAGTGGGCCTCAGTTTTAACTTTTGCTCTCAGGAAGAAGGGGCTATTATAACAAATTCTAATCCTTTTGCAACTCCACAATCACTAAAGCCTATAAATTGCCTGCCAAACAAACCAAGTGATCTTTTCCTGGGCCGAGGGAAAGCGGAGAGTGTAAAACGCAGGTGCCAGCATTTGCTGGGGAAGAACTGGTGCATTATCAACTAATCCGCCTTCTGCTATTTCTGATTTCCTCCCCAACAGCTGCAGCATTGAATGAGAGCTTCTGCATTTGGGAAGAATTAGAAAGCCTGGTAATGCAGGGTCTCTATTACAGATACAGCAGCTCACAGACAGGGAGGAGATTTTTGCTGCCAGTGTAGAATTTGGAGTGCTTGGCATTTTATAGCCTGGAAAAATTGTAATTTTCAGCTGTTGTTATGGAGTAATCAATGAAGAAGAGATACCATAGTTTCTGCTGGGTTTCTCTCAGAGCCTGATGTCACTGCATGCAGGAGCTATTATTTTTTTTAATGTACCACTCTGAGGCTGAAGCACATGGAGTTTTTATTAAAACTTTTTTTTTTGGTGGTGACTGATGTTCACAGATAGCTTTAGTCCTTCTGCAGTATCTTTGGGTCTGTACTGATAGCTCCTGGGTCCGATAAAGATGTTTGGGATAAATTGTGCCTTACTAGAAAATTGAAACGTTATTATGTTTTAATTATTTTATCTAATCAGTGCTTGGGGTAGGAGTACATGTGGATCATTTTTTGTCCTTGTCAAGCAGTCTGTGACTTCTCTCAAGGGTGAGTGTGTCCATTCTGCTAAATGTGATAAAGGACAGTGTCCCCAAAGAGACCACAGCCCACAGAGCAGAGCAGCAGGAGAGCTGCTGCAGCAAATGGACTTTATGGTGTGTGTCCTGACAGCCCAGTGCCAGCAAATGCAGCCCTGGGAAGAGTCACTTAGTCCAGTGCTAATCACTGTCTGCACTGCAATGGGAAAGGCTGCCCCTCCTCATTAATATGATGTATTACAATTCCAGCCACAGAATGAGGAAAACTGTGCAAGGCTTCCTCTGGCACAGTCAGGAGAAGGAGGATGACGTGCAGTTTCAGTTGGAGAAGTGCAGGCTCACTGCTGTTTCCAGAGCAAGTCACTTGAGTGGAGACAGTTCCGTAGGCTCTCCCTAATTTTAGTTGTAGGAGACATTCTCTTTTCCATGAGGAGTCACTGCCTTCGAACCCTGCTCCCTCTGGGAGCTCACCAGAGCTGGATTTGTCAACGTGCAGCGTCCAGTGCACGACTCATCCCTTCAGCTCAGCCCTCCCTTGCCACGTGTGAGGACACAGCAGTACCTCTGTGGCTGGAGATGGAAAACCCAGCCTTGTGACATTTATATGCCAAGATGGGAAGGCCTAAAAAGAGGACTAGGGAGACTAGCATGGCATTTGCGGGTACCAGGTTGCCAAGGAGGCATATTGTATTGAAACAGTTGCCTGGGAAACATTTAAAAATACATTGAATGGAAAAGCATATGTGATGTGCCCACAAGTGTTCTGTGTGAATGAAATGCCATGGCTGATGATGGCACCAAGAGACTGTTACTATTACATGTAAAAATGCTGCAAGTGATGTGTGTTTTTTTCCTCCTGTGGTTTTTTTCCCTGCCCTGTTTGCAGGAGGTGCACCGGGGGAAGGTTGTTTTGCTCTTGGCTGATGGATTAAAGTGGCTGTGGGGAAGGTGGAACGTGCAGGCAGCAGCAGCAGCTGGGGATGGTGAGAGCAATTTGGCTTCATTTAGGCAACCTAAACCAATTGACAAGGAGCCTGCACAATTCCCCCTCAAAAGTAATAACAGCACTGCTCAAACTCCTACAGTATAAAGAGAAATGGTTCTCTGAGCATTACCCTTTAATGGCTGCTAAAATGGGATTTGGGGGCTCTGACGTCATTGCAAGAGGATTTATATGTAAACATCATGTAAAATGCGGTTTATGATCAAAGCAGGTTGGCAGCTTATATGAAAAAGTTTCTCACTGGCCTAAGTTTTGGTTTGGGGCGCTGAAATAGAGGGAGAAATTTTCAGAAGATAGCTAACTGCTCTAGTCCTTCCTCAGATCAGTCTCAATTATTGAGAGATGGTGCTGACAACAAAGAATGATGTCAACAGAACTAAAATAAACAATCATATCCACCCTTTGTCTCATAGAAAGAAAACTTTCTTCCTATGCAGCCAAGAAACAAGGGAGATGGCAACTATAGTCTGATATCCCACCCTGGACAAAGGGGTTCACCTGGTTCACCTGAGAATAATTTCCAAATTCTAAAATGCATCTCTCCTTCACTAAGAAATGAGGGGCAGGTGTGAGGCTGGGTAGGATTATGGTCACCCTGCCTGATCCTCCTTTGGAGGTTTAGAAACAAATATCCTACTCTTGATTTGTGGGAGGCTTAGGAAGCCTGTTTGGGAGCCAGCAGGTTTGCCTTGGTGCAGCCTTTGTGTGGTACAGAGTGAGACAGGCAGTGTTTTGGAAGGGAGATGCAGCAGAGGAGCTCAGCTGGGTGAGCAGGAAGGTCTAGAGCCCTTGTTGCTGGCAGAAGCTCTGCAGAGATAAGCTGCCTTCAGGGAGGGCCCCGGGGGCTCGGCTCCTGGGAGATGTTTGTGTTGGGAGCGGGAAGTTGCTGTCTGTTGGGTGGTGTGTGTGTGTGACAGCACACTCTGCTGACTGTGCTGTCAGTGTGGCCAGCCAGGAGATGCTTTTGGGCTGGATACCTCATTTGGGCACAATCTGCTCGGGGGCTGAGGTGATCCAATGATTCCTTTGGAAAACCATGAACTCTTGTGCGTGTCAGTCCAGTCCTGGGATCACTCATCCTTTCTCTGCCCCAGTGTGTGTGTGGTTAAATCAAGTCCTGATGTTTGCAGGCCCCGGGGTGAGTGTAAGCCAGGAGGAGAGGCTGCCTTTCATCCTCCCCTCAGGATTTTGCAATGTGACTGCAGACTGTTGGGGAGGATGTTTCAGATCTCAAACAAAGATGAGCTTTGATGGCATGGACCCGTGGGTCCTGTGGGCCAGCCCAGAGCTCCGCTGAGGGAGTCGTATCATCTCCCCTTTTAAAGGAGTTAGGCTCCAAGTTTAGGATCAAATATGGCTTGAGGTTTTCATATTTATTTCTTGCTTGCTTTCTTGTTTGTTTTTTTGTTCTTTGGTTTTTATTTAATTTTAAGTGTATCTCCCAAATTATAGCCTATAGCAGTTTGAGCTCCTCTTGTTTGCTGTGTATCATTCTTTCATTTGAAACCAACACACTGAAGACCTCCACAAAAAAAAAAAAAATGAAAATCCATAAATCAAAGCTGTAGTAATTACAGAAAATCACCTGACCTGTTTGTGGGTATGAAACCACAAAACAGTGGTGCAAAATTTCCAGTACAAGTGAACGTGCTGTGATTTTATCCATAACTAGAATGGTGTATACAATCAACTTAAAATAGAATGTAATTCAACAGATGAGTATGTATTTATTACTTCAACAAAATGTGGATAGGAGGTTTAGTTAGTTTTGCCATTTTTTAAGGACTAACCAGTGTTTTAGAAAGAAAAATCTAGTAAATCTGAAGGAGTAATCAAAGCTGTGGAGGCAAATGTAAATCTTTTCACTGAAAAGAGTGTATTTATTTTCATATTCATTCTCCCTTTGTTCATCATTGCTGTTTTGATAAAAGAAATACAAAATGGGGCTCTGAGAGAGATGTGTAGTAGCTGACACGACCTGCTGTGATCTGGCTGAGGGCAGGAAGCATGTTTAGTTAGTGAAGTCCTCGCTCTGGTTTGCACCACAGTCTGGTTCCAGCATTAGCCTGTTTTTAGGAGTGTGTCCTGCCATGCTGGAATCAGATGTTGTGTCACAACACTGGGAGGAAAAGCAGCAGCTTCCCAGCTCTCCGTGGCTGTGCTGTGCCCTGCAGAAAAGGAGTGGGTTAACTTATATCCACACCCCAGAGTCAACACCACAGCGAGCTGCCAAAAACCTGGCACCAGGAAACCTTAGTGCCAAAGGAGGGGATGAATCCGGGTCCTTCCAAGAAGCTGTTTGGGTCTAATTGGATTGGCTGGGCATGATGAGATACAATCTATGACCAGTGCAGCTCTGTAGGCAGAAATGGCAAATGTAGATGGTTTTAAGTGACAGCTGCCTCCTGTTCCCCCTCCAGCCACGTGGGATTTGGAGGAGCCTGCTCTGCTGGGCTGGGCAGGGCTCAGGCCAGGAGGGATCTGCAGGGATCTGCAGTGCTTCTGGGGTTTTTTGCAATTACAGAGAAACCAGAATTGACACCCCCATTTGCTGGTCCCTCTATTTAGTAAGGGATGTTGTTTTTTTCTGAAGTGTTTATCTGTTCAGTGATGATTTAATTTAGGAATTAATGCAGGGAATTTCTGCTGCCTGTGGTGTGATGCAGTAAGTCAGAATGCTTCATCACAATGAGCCCTTCTGGCCTTGAAGTAGCCCTTTCTTACCTTATTTCCTACTGATACCTGTTTATGAGATGGAACACGGGTGCAGAGAAATTAAGGGAACTGATCTCTGGCCTGTTCACTGGGTCTTTGCACAGGCGTAGGACAGATCTTCTTTTTGAGCGCTGTTTTACTCCCAAGGGCTTTCAACACAGTGTCTTTCATCAGCTTTGAGTTCCCTAGAAAAAATAAAAAGCTGGGACATCTTTCTGAAAGTCTCTTCCAGAGTATTGATAAACACCAGGGCAAATGCTCGGTCTCCTCTGCCCCAGAGACGTGCTCTGGCTTCAGTACCACACTTAATGACAAACATCCACCTAGTTTACCATGTGCATTCTTTTATCTTAGCTGTTCCCTGTGCATGTTAGGAGATTTATTTCGGCTCCTAATGTATTTCATGTGTGTTAGCTGTAAATATTGTGCTCATAAATCAGCCTGGAGCATCCAGCCCCGAGGCTGGAGACAGCTCACAATAGGTCTGTCTGCCTCACATGGGGAGGCTGAGCCGCTCCTCTGCTTTTTCCATCGCCTGCCTCTGCGAGTGGCGTGTTGCCAGTCTCCTGTCTCACATTAACAGGAATATTATATATTGCTGAATTCAAAGTGTTTTTCCTTCAGGACTGGAGGAATGTAATGGAGCATGCAGCTGGCAGCAGGACGTTATTCCTGGGGAGTGCAGGGAATTGTCCCTGCCCTCCCCCAGCCTGGGGACACGGCGTGGCAGGGATGGCACGCACACACAGACACAGCCTGCAATGAAAAACTCACCCTGCTCCCTTCCCTTCACCAGATTCTCTACATTAAACACCACAAAAGTAGCAAGTCTGGAGCATAATCCCAGAACTCCTTTTTTTTTTTTTCATCCCACTTCTAGAACCAGCTCCATCTGTATTCACACCTTCTGACCTCACTTCTTTCATCTGGGAGATGGAAGGTTGTTTTACTCGCCTCAAAAGATGTTTTTTTGAGAATTTATTATATACATGAGGACATGTCAGTGCTACAGAAATATGGATTGAACTGCCCCAAAACTAGGGTAGTTACTCCTCATTTCTGGATAGTTTCATTTGGCCTCCTCTCCATCTGTCCTCTTGTTGGAAAGCTTGTCTGCTTGGCAGGAACTGCAAGTAGTTTTTGCAGTGCTCCTGGTAAATTATTGTCCTTTTTACTGATTTTAAGGATCTTGTGCTCTTAAAACTCCCATGTTTGCATGAAACAAGGCTGCATTACATTGCATGGTCTAAAGCAATCCATATTCAATAAGCTTTTGGTATTTTAATTGGATTGTTTTTGGAAGTCTGAAATGGGCTGAGCTGCAGGACTAAAACTAAACAGAGTCTGTCACACCAGAAATACTCTGCAGGAGTGTATTTCTTCATGGTGGTGCAGCTGAAAACACCACATTTACTGTAATTAGTGCATCTCACACTTGTGAGCTAATTTATACATATTCAAATGTGTTTCTGGGTGTCTGATTCTTGGACACCATGTTAAACCAGTGTCTCCTGTTGTTTGGTCTGGTCTAATAAACTCTTGATTTGCCTCTTGAAGCACATCCCAAAAGTAAAACCCTACAGAAAAAGCCCTGCTCCCCAGAACAGTCTGTGACTGTGATGCACATGATGCATGTCAGGAGAGCTGGAAAGGAGAATGGTGTCATCACCTGAGGGGAAACACAAAGCAGAAAGAAACGAGGAGGGGAAATTTTGGTGCTTATTTTTAGACTCCGTGGGTGAGTATTATTTTCAGCTTTGTCTCTATTAATTTCTGCAGAACACAGTGTTAAGGTGTGATTAGGCTTCCTACACAGAAGGTATTGTAGTTTCTAGCTGAGGCTGAAGTGATCACTCCCTGACAATCCCTGGAGAGTCAATACACCCGTTTGTACCGGGATAAGGCAGCAAAGACGTGACTCCAGACAGTGTGGATGTATCTGAGACAGCTCCCAGCTGGCCAGTTGGGAAATAAACCTTACACAGGCACTGATGCTCACTGAGTTCACAAAACATTGCCCATGACACCGGGTCAGTGCTCCCTGTAGCTGAGGATCCTGCGCTGGGGAGGTAGTTTAAAGCTGTATTTTGATACGTTTCTGTGGAGCTGTTCTCACACTCATCATCACATACCTTCAGCATCTTCTGTATTTAGCACACGACTACACACTCTGAGTTTCATTGAAGAACATGCTGCCTGTTAATCAGCACTTTATTGTCTCAGTGTGCTTAAAATAAGCATTTTGTCACATTGAAGGAGAAGAAACTTTATTGGTTTGCGTTCTGGCACCGTGCTCCGTGCTGTCAAGTGCTGTCAGTTGGCTTCTTTCTGCAACTTAGGAGATTGAAACATTCTGGTAGCAATTTTCACCAGATACATATTGGATGTGTTAGAGAAGTACCTCTGAGGTTCCAGAGCACAGGAGACTGGTGGGTAACAGTCAGATCTGGTGTGCTGGAGAGGTCCCTTCAGAGCCTCTGCCTGCTCTGTGGGACAGGGACAAGAGCTGCAATCCCCCTGCTGAACAGCGAGTGGGGAGAGGAAGGAAGGAAGACAACATCTTATCAAGGGATCTTCTGGTTTCCTTTATGAACAGCTCAGGAGGAGCTTTGCCCCTTCCCTCACTCGGCATTAAGTGAAGGACTGTGAGAGCACAGGCCGAGCAGAGCTGGGGCTGAGCCTGTGCCTGTGTGCAAGTACCAGTCACAGCCAGGGCTGCCTTCAGGCCACATGTTTCTAGTTAGTCTGCAATGTTGTCTTTTAATTTGATGTGGAGGCAGAAGGGTAAATGGGGCCTGATGTTTGCTTTGAGAAACCTGCCAGTGGCCCTGACACCTCTCACCCAGTGCTGAGCCAGTCCAGCTCTGCAGCCCCCCAAACTCAGCACCAGCACTGGTGGCAGGGCTGTGCCTCACACAGCTCCTGTTTGACAGGATGACACGTGAAATGTAATAATTTACAGAAATGTACAGCCAGGATGTCCTCAATGAGGAGCGAGTGCCACAGACATGTCAAAGCTGCGTTTGAAATGGAGCATCAGAAAGGGCAGCAGAGGAGGCCTGAGAATGTCAGGAAGAGCCAAACCCTGAAGTGATGAATTAGTAATTCCCAGACCAGTCTGTGGAACCATAAAACATATTAATTCCTAAATTCCAATAGTCTCTGAAAAGCTCTGAGGCTTGACTGTGGCAAGAGAGCACAGAAGTGGAGGAAGAATGGAGGTGAGCGATGTATCTCCTCTGCAGAAGATCACACACAGCTTTAGAAAAAGGCCTGTGTGAGCCTGTTCAATCTGCTTGGGTTCCTGCAGATTTCCTGCTGTAAATAGGTAGGGTTGGGGGCCTTATTGAAGGCCATATGTAAGAACATTTAATGATGGGTATATACTTTAGTCTGTTATAGAACACACCTCGTTGCAGCTTTTAAAAAAAAAATAAAATTGAACAGTTTCTTGGGGCAGGTGAACACAAAATATATGCATGAGATTCTTGTCTTGGAGAATGCAGCAGATTGTAGCTAATCTTGAACTCTCTTCTTAGAAAATAAAGCTCAGAGAATTTAACAAAATGCTACAGAGAGTTATCCACATTTCCAATTCTTTGGGGTTATTTATTGGATTTTATTGTGCAGCAGCTTTTTCAGAAATTGTGGGAGCCAGGAGCATACCATTAAGTCTTGTTTTGAATCACCCAACTGAGAACAAAATGTAGAAAAAAGAAATTATTTGGATTACAAAATGTCAGAAGCATATTGATATAATTATCCCTAAAAGGAGATACTCTAGGAAATAGGATGGATTTAGTTATTACAAACATTCATGGAGTAAAAACACTATTAAAGCATTACAAGAGTCAAACAACCAGTGAACCAAAAGTGTAAAAACAACGCTTTGGAAATGAATATTTTCCCAAGAAAACTTTCCAGTAAGAACCTGGGAAACTGCACTTTTTCTTGTGGGTGAAGAAAAGTCACATTCCAACTTTAAAGAGACAGTGCTTCTGGAGAACTTAAACACGCAGGATGGACTCTGTCTCCTTAAAAACTGTGAAAAAAGAGTTTAAGGACTTCATCTGGGTTTTTTCCCCAGCGTGTGCCTGTTAGTCTTTTTGTGTGTTTTTCCATGTGGACGGTAAAAGTAGATGGGACAATTTCACAACTGCTTCCATTGCTGTTCCTGACTCCTGGGTCCTCGTGGCACTGGTGCCAGTGGAAAATCAGAACCCCCTGCTCTGGGAGCAGAGTGCCCGGCACTGGGGACATCCCTGAGCGTGGGGGTGACCCTGTGCTGCCCCTGCCCCTGAGCTGGCTCTGGTGAGGGCTGGGCAGCTCTGCACACACTGCCCTGCTGATGGAATCAGGAACTGCCTCCCAAAGCCAGGCTGTGCCAGGAGCAGCTGGGGGCTGTTCTCTGGAGGGTTATTTTTAAGTGGCCCATAAATAAGCAGTGACATGGGCTCCGATGTGTTCCAGCCCCACTGACGAATGCAATTGGGCCTAATTGGTTTCCTTGGTAGTTCTCAGAAAGGGCTCTCAGAGAGAACCTTGATTAGTTAGTTAGTCTTAATATTGCTCATTCCCGACTTCTGCTGGTGGTTCCTGGAAGTTTCTCAAGGCCTTGTTGATTGGAATATAGTGTTGAAGCTGTGCATGGGTGAAGTCCCACCCTCCTGCAGACAGAACTGGACCTTTTGTGCAGACAAAGGGCTGCAGGCTCCAGGGCTGTCATGTCTGATATCCTTCACTGGGAGCAAATGCACAGGGAAAGGGAGAGTGCAGGAACAGACCCTTCCTGCTCCAGCTCCCTTTCCGGGTGGAAGCACAGACCTGAGCTTGTAACATGTACCATGAAGCAGAAATACAAATACATATATATTTATGTATATATTTAACTGTGTACTGCTGGCTGTGCAGCTGAGAGTGTGGAAGGATTCAGGAATGATGGGATGTTTGTATGGCTCAAGAACACCCAGATTTGTTACAGTAATGACCTTTAAAACAAAGTACAGCAACATCAGAGAGGAAACAAGAAAACCCTTTTTAACTCTTGGTGGTGAAGCAGTGACTTCTTTTTTGGATTGGTACCTCTTGAAGTGGCTTAAACTTCTGCGTGAAGCAGCCAGCCATGGCCAATGTCAGGAAAAGGACCATGGGCACAGTGTGGGATCCACTGCAGCAATTCCTGTGCTGCAAATATCACCAGCAACATTTGATGTCAAGAAGGCTTGATCCCAAAATTATTGTGGATCAGATGAGTAAGCTTTTGAGAATGGGGGAAAAGGAAAAAAAAAGGAAAATAAGGCCTGATTAAAGACTTTTAAAAATGTTTCCCCCTGTGGGATTTTTGACATTCTATCAGCATAAATCAATTCTAATCCAGCAGTGACCATCCTCCTTGCCTGCCTTTTTCTTTTTTGTTTGTTTTTTTGGCTTAGCTAACTGCACAAATTACTCAGTTTTCCTGTGTAGAAATTCAAACAGAGAGAAAATAATCCAATCCCTGGATTTCTAAATTCAAGCAGCTTTCAAACCAGAGCTAGTTTTGAGGCAAGAACAATAATCTTTCTGGTAGTGGGTGGCATAAAGAGACTGTTTTTTCCATTCGAGGCTCTTTCTTTTAAACGTATTTGATTTAGATTGATTTAGCTTGGTGTGGGAATTGAAAGTCTGACTGAAACTTCCTGTTCTGAGCTGTGGCTTGAGTGAGTAGTTGGGTGAATGTGTCTTACCAGTCCTGCATCCTCTGTCTTGCATAATGATCCCTGGTTCTCAGGAGTTTCCGACGCCCGCGTGGGAAGCACGCTCACGGCTGGTTAGAGCACAGGAAATCTGTGCTTCTCTCCAGACCTCCTCTGTTTGCTGAGAGAATTACTTCATCCTTTTCTTCTGCCTCCGTTTGTCAGTGCAGTGTCACTTCTATAAAGTGCTCTGAAACCCTGTGGAGGGCTCCTTGAAGCCCTTAAGCAGAGGTTGTACGCTGTGTTCTACAGGTGCTTCTCTGCTGAGGTGCTCGATAACCTCAGAGCTGCCAGTGGAAATAGTCCAACTTGCCTTTCATCCTCAGGACCCACCTCACTGTTCTTTCACTAAATTGGTACTTCTCCTGTTTCCCATGCCCGTTTCAGGATTCTGTGGAATGTTGTGAGGTGTCTGTGACGGTTCAGCCCCGCTCCTTCCCTGGGAGCTGAGCCACGTCAGCCAGGTTGGCACCACAGGTCTCCGCTCAGTGAAGGCACATGGGAAGCAGTTCTGCCTTCCCAGGCTCTGCAGGGAGAGCCTTCAAGTTACAGCAGCACCCACAGGTGCTTCCCCTGGGTGCTGACTCCTGGTGTCAGTGGCCAATATGCAGAGTGGCTCCCAAGCTGCAAATCCTGCCGGCAGTACGGGAATGGCAGGGCCGGGAGTGCTGGGGATCACCAGGGCAGGGAAAGGGTCCTGGGCCTGGAACTTCATCCACGGGGATGTACTGCCCAGCCTGTGCATGGTCTGGCTGTTGTGAGCCCATTCACACAGGGCATGTTGTGTCCAGCCATCCTGGTTTAGAGGTGGGTCCCTTGATGCCGTGGATATGTGGGATGTGGGGCCATATGGCATCAAACCCTCCCAGAACAGCTCAGACTCTTCAGAGGAATAGCACAGATCCATGCACAGAATCTGGGATACAGGGATACAGGGATACAGGGATACAGGGACTTTGTGTTGATTGGGTGATGCCATTCACGACAAGTTGTGTGTTGAAGTCCATGTCCTAAACACTTCTAGACTTTTTTAAATGCTCAACTCATTCCTTGTTTACACTGAACAGTTACTGCTTTCTTATGTTTTTCGGAAATTTTCTCCTTCTTTTCCTGAATCAATTAATATAAACTGGAGGTCAGAGCAGCTCTTCATGATGAAAATGTGCTGGGTTTTATCTGTTCTCTGACTCAGTTTTTTTGTGAAGAAAATAAAGAAGGGAAGAGTCTTTGAATCTTTTTAGTAGAATAAAGTATAAAAAAACCGATTCCTTGATGTGCTTGAGCGTGTGATGTTTTCAAGGTCCTCTTTTTGCAGAAAGCTTTCAGGATATTACTGATTATATTGACCTGCTGGATTTCTTCCTGCACTTTAGATCTCTAGTGAGTGATATGTGGAAGCACTAAGCTGAAAAACTATTAAAGCAAATCTTTATGCTTTTCAAGTAGCATAACTTGTTACCCAAACCCAGTGTGTCTAGAACATCATCTTAAAAATTCAAATGTTAATAAAGACAATTGGCATGGGTTTGGTGAGCCCAAAATGGAACTTTGCAAGAACAAAGCAGGTGACCTTTGACTTGCCACAGAGCTTGAGCCACACGGCCCCCTGTGCTGAGACCTGAGGCCTTTGTGCCAGGCCCTGCCAACACAAATCCCAAGGACAAGTGTGTGGGGTTGGCTGTTCTGTGTCCAGTGCAGCAATCCCTTGGATTTAGCTGCCCAGCAGCCCTGTGCCAGTGCCATGTTTGCAGGGATTGTACATTCCCTCTGAGCATGTTGTTCCCAACCAGTCAATCGTTTTGCTCCTCAGCTCCCCTTCCCTGACTCTGTGAAATATTTGCAAACCCGTATTTCACGACTGGCCCAGTTACTGATTTATCTCCTCTACTGTTTATCCCACTGGGATCATGTTATGTTTTCAGAGCTGACCTCCCTTGCTCACAAACCACAGCTAATTTGGGTTCATTTCCCTCCCTGCCCCCTCCCCCTGACATGCCAACAGCGATTCCAACTGGCTGTTCACTTCCACCCTGGAGTTGTCACGAGGTCTTTCCAAATTAAATCTCGCAAATGGAAAGCAGAATACGCTTGGCAGTGCCTGCAGTTGGAGGTGCAGTTCTGCCCTTTAGGAGGTGATGGTCCTTACCAAATGTCAGCTCTGGGGAGATCCAGCAGATGGGAACGCTCTGGTTCAGGTTATTTGTTCAGACAGATTTCAGGGCCCTTTGGAAGCCACAGTGCCCAGCCCTGCAAAGGGGGGGAGACACAGAGCTGTGAGGAGGTGTTTGAGCTGCCCACGAAATGCTTTCAATAATGTTTTGAAATTGGAAGTGTCAGCAAAAATCCATTACAAATAAACCTGGATGGCCATGCCCTCAGGGGGCTGAGGCCAGTGCCCAGAGCTCAGCTCAGCCCCCAGCTCAGGACACCACAGGCCTTGTGCTCCCCAGGTCACGGAGGGACCTCTGTGGGAACCAAGCATCAGTGACAGTAGCTGAAGCTTTTTAGAGGCAATTTTTCCTTGCTTGCTTTTCCTAGAACTGAAATAAAATGAGAACAGGGTCTGTGGCCTGGCCTGTCTCCAGAGGAATGTCATGGATTTTATTAATCAATTATATAAGGAAAATCATTGGGTAGTGGGCAGAAGTGACAAAGCATCTCTGTGAACTCGCTGAGTTTTTCTAGCCAGCCCTTTTAAGGACCTCATTGTTTTTGCTGCTGAGGGACAAGAGTCTCTCTGCTCAGAGGCAGTTTAAGGAGTAGCTCCTTGTGATAAGAGGGAATAAAAACATGGCATGAAAACTTGCTTTAGGCAGGTAACACAGAGTAGGTCATGACAAAATTGTCTTATTTCTGTGCTAAACATGTACCACTCCACTGTTTCCTCTTGTAACACACAGCTCTTGGTATGGCCCCATGTCCAGCTCTAATAAACAGTCATATAAATAAATATTTCCCCTTTATGGGAGAAGGAGGGGTGACCTGACTTGCTGAAAATGGCCTTGCCAACCTGGGGAAGAACCCAAGAGTCAGTTCTGAAGTTTCCAAAGTCCATCATGCCACGTGTCTGTGTAACTGCAACTGATCCCAATGTCAGTGATCCCAGGAAAGCAGGGAAGAGAGATGAAAAAGATTAAATATGGATAAGCTGCAGGTGAATCCCGAACACACACAGCTCCAGTGTGGGTAAGACTGGACATTTAAAAGCAAACATTATTATCATTATTGATATTGTTCGTTATGGAGCTCTTTTCAGTATGAACAAAAAATGAAAGGCAGCACAAACCTGTGTCACATCCCTCTCATTTGCACATCTTCTGTAACCTGGATGTGCTCCCCATGGAGCTTCTGCAGGCCAGCCCAAACTAATCTGCATGGATCCAAACAGCCTGTTCATTTCTGTGGGTAAGAAGACTGAACGTGGCATTTCTGGGTCTTACTAAGCTTTTCTTTTTAGGCTTAAACACAGGAAAGACTTCAAACCTAATTTCTCAGCCTATCGTGCAAATATTATTCCGAATCTTGCAGGATCATAACTGTTTGTATAAAGCTTTCCAGCTGTTTTCTGTTGATAAAAGACTTTAGCTGGGCACCAGGAGATAAGACTGCGGGACTGAGAAATTGCTGACTTAGTGTTGTAATCTTCCCACACTGCATTCCCATAGGGAAGTTATGGATAGGTGTAACTCTGTACAAGTTAATGTTCTAATCCTTGAATCCCATTCAGTGGCTCAGCCACTGAATTTGATGGAAATTCTGGGCACCTGACACATGACAGGATTGATTGTAGAGAGACTTCCAGTTCCTGGCAGATGTCAGTGCAGAGCTCACACTGATCAGCTGTTCCTCTGGATTTGAGAATGTCGTGTTCTGAGAGCAAACCTGGCTGGAAACTCAGGGACACCCTTTGGAAGGACTGTGAACCTCAGGATCCACGTGGGGAAATGTGTCAGGATCAAATGTGATTTATGGCATCAAAGCCTTCCTGTGGCATTGCCAGCAGGGATGGCACTGGAGTTTGGGATGGCCTAGAGCTCATGATCTTTGTTTCTAAGCTGTCCATCCCTCTGCTGGGATAAAGGCCTATCTTGATGTTCCAGATAACTCTCATTATATAGACAGAGAGATAAAATTTAAACAGATCCATTGAAAATGGAAAATTAGTTAGACAAATGGAAAAAAATGGTTACAGATGGTTTAGGAACACCTCAAATCCCACGTGGTGCAGTGACTGCTAAGTCAGCCAGCAATATTTTATGAATGAGAATTCTAATAAGGAGGGGGAAACGGTTAAAATTTGCCCTGGAGCAACTGTGACTTCCACACCTCTTTTTCTTTTTCGTTCGTAAACACCTCTGTCTCCTGCAAAAATACTTGTGAAGATGCTTTTTAATACGGTTTGCTAAGTTTTGTTGCTTGACTTCGTTGTTCCTGCAAATCAGCAAATGAATTCCATTTGCAGCTCCTTTTTTTTCTGAGACAAGGAATGTTCCTGCCAGGCTGCTGCTCCTCGAGGCTCACACAGCACTGGAGCCTCTGCCTTGCAGGAACACACAAGTGCAGGATCCCTGAGGACAGAGCTCAGAGGGCCAGACTGTGACAGGTACCTTGTAGAGCTAATCCATGTAAGAACTGGAGACACACTCTGAGTGGCACTTCCATCCACCATTTAGGGGGTAAATAATCGGGGAAGGTGTTGGATGTGTGTCCCAGTCCCTTTGTCTCAGCTTCACCCAACAATCATTCTCTTCCTTTCACTGTAGCTGTCCTGTGGCTGATTTATACCCAACACAGAAAATTCCTCTCCCAGAGGGATTTGAGTAAGATCATCCCAGTTTGATGCTGATGGAAGACAAAACTGGGTGTTTCAAGTCGGATTTTTTCCTGCAGTAGGGAAGAAGAGAAGGGGTTTTCCTCACCTTTGTTTGCTTGTTTATGCAGAAGTTTGTGACTTCTTCATATTCCACACCGTAGAGGACAGTGCTGATGTGAAGCACAGAGAGAAAATAAGAAGCCTAGAGTAGAAAAAGCCTAAAACTCAGAGAAGGCTTTGGAGCTGCTGAGAAAATGAGAGGTGACATGAGATCAGGAAGGAAAGGGGAAGGTTATGTCATTAGAGGCTGGAATTCAATGTTTTGATGAAACTCCATGGATACAGGAAGGAGCAGGGCGGGTAAAAATAGCTAAATGAAAATGGTATGAGTTCCAAGAATTCAACTCTGAAAAGAAAGAAAGAAAGAAATATATGTTGTTGCTTAAGACCAGGCAGAAGTTGTTACATGTTTTTATGAAGCATTAGAAAGAAGGGAAAGGAAAGGGGCAAAATTTGCTGACTGCAGTTTCTTTATTTTTTTTTCCTCTGGCCAAAACTTGGAATTTGGTGTCATGACACACATTTCATCCCAATGCTCAGTGGGTTGGTTCCAGGGGAGGGGATGCTCTGTCAGGAAAGTCATCTCATCCAAAGCCCTCGGATGCTGCTCAGACCGGAGGGTCCTTGGGCTGAGCACATGCTGATGCCCACAGACCCCAAATCCCTCCCTGACTGGTACAAACACTGATCACTGTAGGGGGGGAAGGCCATCCCAGAGAGAACACCTTCCATCTGCACAAAGCCAGCAAGCAATTACCTCGAAGTCTCTGGTTTTTTGTACGGAATTGTTTGTGCTCACCCACCTCCCCCCCCTTGGAGATCCACGTCTTATCTACAGAACAGAAAGCTCTTACTACAAGAAAAAGAAAGAAAGAAAATCAACCCATTTGCTTCCTTTGATTTTGGTTTTGTTAATTTCTGAACAGATGGTTACACACCACAATGGAAGTTTTATAAAAATTTCCATCTTTTAACTGAGTGCAGGCCTGAAATTTTTCCCTGGTGAAAAAGCAGAGCGTGAGTCATTAACCAGGCTCTGTGTGTCTGCCTGGGATTTTCACTCACTGCAGGCAGAAGAGTCAGAAAGCCCTTCCATTACAGTAACTGCCTTTTTTTTCCCCTCCACCTGGGCAAAAGGCCAATTCCATCATCTCAGCATGAACAAGGAAGGTACAGTCTGAGGAGGGATGGAGTGCACAGACAGGGGGAGAGGCCTTGCTGAGGCCAAGAGTCCAGTCCTGGAGCTTCAACAATTGTCAGAAGGAGTGGCCTGAATTAGGATTTCTCCACTCCAGTCTGAATTCAGTAATTGCACAGTTCTGGCCTGGGTTTACAAGTGAGAGGTTCTGCTGCCTGCAGAGTGCTCAGCACCTACTGAGTCTTGGCCCCAAATTATCGTTGTGGAGATAGAGAGCCTAAACTTAATCTTTGTTTGGACTCCATTGGAAATTTGGCACTGATTGCTGTGGGACAAACAAGGCCCAGAGATGCTGAGTGTTCTTTTCTGCAGGTCTAGGGATGTGACCTTGGAGAGCCAGAGGACTGCAAGCTCCAGTCTCCAGCACTGCTCATCTTAGTGAAGTTACAGAACTTTGCTGGGGCGGGGGGAAATAAAAGAGATTTTTACCTTGGGATGGATGGATGGATGGATGGATGGATGGATGGATGGACAGATGGATGGATGGATATATCAACTTTCAAGGCCTCTGTCATTCAGGAAAAGATGAGTTAATTATTCTCAGTCTGTGTGACACTTAATGACACGTAGAAGAGAGGTGAATGGCATCTTGTTGGATGGCAAGGGTAATACAGAACACAATTTCCCCTGAAGAAATAGCTCACATACCTTATATAATGAATGAGCTCATTTTGCCTGTGTTTGCCAGAAACAATAAAAGTTAGAAAATGTCCCAGTAATTAGAATAAAGTGTTACCCAGATTTATGGTGAGAAATGTGAAATGTCAGGCAATTGAGTGCAGCTCCACACTCACAAATAAGCTTCACATTCGTTAGAACAGGTTGCATTCATTAGGAGGAACAGTGTGGGTCCAGTGCTGGCCCCAGAAGGCAGGGAATGGTTTCTCCTGTGCAGGGAAGGGAAGCAGAGGGGAGGGCAAGGTGCCAGCTGGCACGTTCCCTGATGGATCCTGGTCCTGGTGGTAATGCTGCAGCTTGCACAGCACAGACACCATCATTGCTTCAAGATGGGCCTGGGGTTACGGGAGGGGTGGGAGGGAGAAGGGGGAGAGCACCACTCCCAGCCTGCCACGTGCAGGGCACAGAGCTGGTCAGACACTTGGGAAGGGTGGAGATGGAAAAGGGGATCTGAGCCAGCCTTCCCCGCAGGCCTCCCTCTCACAGTCACTGGCCATTCCTTCAGCACAAGTGCTGTGCCCACGTACACCTAGCACAGAGGTGTATAAATATGAGCTCATCTCTTGCCTGATTACTCTGCACCCCGTTCTTGTGTCAGAGGAGCACAGAATGAAGTGGGTTTAACCTCCAGAAGTGCTGTGCATACAGACACAGGGAATATTGAAAGTGTAGGGCTGGTGGAAACAGAAGTGACACTCCCTGAAAGTCCAGGGTCAGCTCATTTGGGCACTGAAACATCCCCACTGGCCCTGCCTGTGGAGCTGGAGGAGGGCAGGCCATGGGAATGTCCTTCTGCTGGGACATGGGGAGGGGACACTGAGAACCTTCTGACACAGCTCCTTAAAAACTGAGGAACTGAAATGGAAGTGCTTTACATAAAAACTAGTCTGACAGGTGAAGCTGCCTAGGAATGAGAATGTTCAGTGTCTTTTTCCTGAAGAAGAGAACCAGACACTTCAGTGAGTGCAAATCTTGTGGGGGACCTTCACTGCCTGCTGCTTCCAGACTGCAGGTGTGTGAAGTGGCTGATTGAAAACAGCCTGTCTTGCCCACTGGAGTAGGGAACAGGTCTTATGGACAAACCAAAACCCAAACAAACTCCAAACCCCCCCTGTCTTATAGTGTTGGATTCTCTTCTTGCATAAATTTGATTTGGGTGTAGTTCTAGGAATACCAGTGGAGTTTTGTAAGGAAAAACCCCAGTTATTAAGTTAAAAGCAGTTGCTTTTAACTTGGTAAAATATTTGGATTGTGATAAAGATCTGCAGGGTGGCCTTAAGCCAGTTGTACATCCTCTCTGTTCCGCAGTTCCACATCTGTAAAATGACAGAATGAATTTGTTTCGTTTTCATTACAAGCTTGTAGGAAAAATCTCATTATGCTAATGAGGTGTGCTTGTGCTTTAATCACAGGTTCATTCAGAAAGCCCATAAATGAAATAAATATGAGATCAACGCAGAAGAATTTGTGAGAAAGGAGTAGAAATCCCAGATTTTCAGGAAGTACATCCCGAATGACTGCAGGGATGATGCCAGCAGTGATCTCCAGAGAGTCCTGGTGCTCTGGGGGTTATTTGTGGCAGACACAGGTCCCCACAGCAACCCCGAGCTCACCTGTCAGCCCAGCAGACAGGATCGCTGCACAGCAATGTCAGTCAGACCCTGGGGCTCATTCCCTGCCAGGATTTTGGATCTTAAGCTGCTGTAAAGTCCCAAAGGATGTGAGAACAGAGAGCAGGAGCAGAGCCTTGGGGATAACCCAGCAATGAGAGGCTTTCCAGCAAAGGGGCACTTAAACACATCAACATGACTTGTAAATGTGGGTCCCATGAGATGAGAGATGATCTCAGAGAGGTTACAGCAGGGATGTGAGAATTCCCTGGAGTCTGTGAGAGGCTACTGAGGGAGGGAATGTTGGGCCTTACAGCTGCACGTGGGTTCCAGGTGAAGTGGGAGCTGTTTCCAGGGACAAGGCTTTGGCTTGGTGTTCCTGTCCTGTCCTCTGCTGGATGTGGATGCTCTGCCTTGTTTGCTCATTGCTGGCAATGTGGGAAATGAGAGATTCGGTGTTGATACAACTGGCACAAAGTCTGTGCAGCCCTGGGTCCCTGCAGGCCTGTTCTGAGGGCTCCTCTGGGAATCCCAGGAGTTCCAGCTTTATTCCCCTCTCTGACTCGGACTTTTCCCAGTAAATTAATTTTTTAATCCTCCTCTGGGAATCCCAGGAGTTCCAGCTTTATTCCCCTCTCTGACTCGGACTTTTCCCAGTAAATTAATTTTTTTATTGGCGGTACCAAGCATGGGTTTTTTGATTTTTTTTTGCAATGAGGTGTTTGGCAGCATCCACTGGGACATGTAGGTACAGAGTGTGTGGGAGGGAGGGGCAGCCCTGAGCAACATACCAGGCAACTTGGGACGAAAGAATTCCAGGAGATGGAGAGCTCTTTCATGTGCTTCTAACAGCCCCTCACCCCCTGTATTTTCTAGGATGCCTGATGATTTCCTGCAAACTAAATGTGAATTTTAGGTGAGACCAAGCCATGCTTGAAGCAGGTCACAGGTCTGTTATGTATATTCACCGTGGAGGTTTTGTACTTTGGAAAGATATAAAAGATACATTGTGGGGCTGGGCTGGACAGAACCAAGAATTGGGGAAGGGTTAAGAAAATATTGATGAATTCTGAATCTCTTCTTAGTTGTGAATATAGTAAAATAAAATGAGTTAGCTGAACCAAAGCCATCAAATACAGCCTGGCTGTCACTGCTGACATGTCCCAGCCACCTCAGGAGCTCTTTGCCCCTGAAAGGTGTGCTGTTTAAAAAAAAAAAAAAAAAGAATATTTTTGTTGACATTAGTCCATTTCTGACCTTCTCAGACAGTGAAAAGTTTTGTTTGGTTCATCTTAAGTATGACCGATTCATAACATTTTTTTTCTTGTGACTTTTTAGATGTTTTAAATTCACGTATTTTGGTACCTATCTCAGAGAAATACATACCAAAAAACGAGTGGTCTTTTTAAAAAGAAACCTTTCAAAATTTGTTATGGCCAAAAAAGATAAGTTGGTTTCCGTTCGTGAAATAATTTTCTGTAAGTGAAATCTCTGTGAAATGTTTGCTTGAAAAAGATCACCTGACTCTCAGATGATCCTTTTCAACAGAGAGTTTGAAACCTTATTCCACAGATTCAGGATAGTTTGTCATTCCCCAGTTTCACTGTCAATGAACTGATCAATGAAAACGATGACCTTGATAAATGATAATCTCTAAAGGAAAAGAGGGAAGGAAATATCCTGGTCATGCAGGAATGGTTTAGTTCAGTCCCAGAAAGTCCCAGTCAGGACCGAGTGTGTGTGCCACAGCCCTGGAGAAGCTGGATACTGGCTGCTCCGAGGAATGTACAGTCTGATGGGAACTGCAGCAGGAATTCTGACGTGTGGCATTCGCACCCACGCTCCCCCTTCCCTCCTCACAACCTGCACAATAGGCCCTTCCCAAACGTTCTGTCAGAGAGCTGCAATCTGCAGCACAGCCCTCGATAATCCCCAGCTCCTCCTGAGCAGGCAGGCTCTGAAAACCAGGGAGGGCTGGGGGGAATCCACTTGGAATATGCTTTTCCTACGTCTGTGTAAACACACACACAAATAACGCCCTCAGCCTGGGGAAGGTGGGGAAGGTGGGACTCGGTGCTGGGGAGAGGCACCGAGTTCTGCGAGGGAAGGCGCTGGGGAGGGAAGAGAATTGCCTGTTAAATATGGAAAATGGAGTCTGCTTTTTGTTCGGGGCCTTTGGAATCTGTGGGTGGATTGGAACTGGCAGGCAGGGAGCAAACACCCACCCACCATAGGGCTGTGTGGTTCAGAAGTTTACAAGAGTGTTTGTGTTCCAGGAGCTGTTGGCCTTGAAGCCAATGGAGAGGGGGAGGAGAAGAGGGAGAGAGTGAGAAAAACACTGTGGTGTTAGGGCCCTTCCTCGGAGATATTCTCCCCCTCTCCTTTCTCCAGCTAGAGGGCTTTGGAACTGGAGCAAGACAAACAGTTACTGGGGGAAAGATTAATGTGATTTTAAGATGTGCAGCGCTCACAGTCCGTCATGGGGAGGCAGAGACCTCAGAAGGCACTACCACCTTAATCCCACATGACAGCTCCCATCGCTCCCCCTGCTCCTGCCTCAGTTCCGAGGAGTCTGGGGGATGTAAGGACGGGCAGGTTTTGCTGTGTTGTTCCTGCAGGAGTGAGGGGTGGCTCCTGTCCCGTCATGGATCTCAGTGCAGGAGCTGCCACTCTCGTTGCTCACCGCCTGGGGATTGCAGAGACAGAAACTGAGGCACAGAGAGACTGAACAACTTGCCCAAGGCAACAGGAAGTCTGTGGGAGATCTGGGAATAGACCCCAGATGTCCCGAGTTTTCTGTCTTAACCACAAGCCCATCCTTCCTGTCTTTTTGGTAGTCCCCTCTGCTTCAGGAATTCCGTTTATGAATTCCACCCATAAACAATCTGTTGCACGATCCAGTGATTTACTTGCATTAAAAAGTCATTTGGAAGAGAACATGGCACCTCTCTTAAAATGAGCTACAGCAGCTACTGCTGTCCTTTCTTTCTAAGGGGTAAAGAAGAGGGAGTGAAAACACCCAGCTTCCAGAGCTGAGAAGTTTCCAAACATCCCACAACCATTAGTTTGGTTCTTTAAAAGAACCAGGGACTCCATAAGTGATGTTTGAGTATATCTGGCCCTTTATATTTTAGTGGATTAAAAAAAAAAAGTCTGCAACTGCACTAAATCCATCTAGGGAATGATCCTGCTGCTGCTCACCACTGTATTTGAGTGTCTTTGATGACGGTCTGGTCGACTGCCACATCCCTGCTGGAATTCACTGGGTGTCTGGTGAATAGTCAGGCATAGTCTGAACCTCTCTAAGACAGGACTGAATGGTGGGAAGGGTTTTCATTCTAATAAAACACATCCTTCAGTTTGAAAATGATGGAATGGATAGATGTCTCTCCCCCATATTATCAAAGGTACCAACACGTAGTTTCTGAAGAATATTATTAAAAAGTTATTCTTAACTAAAGCCTTTAAATTAAGGTTACTCAGTGAAGAATATTCCTAGTCCTGCTTTCTCTTAATGTGGTAACTTCTTTAGCATCAGGGATCAACAGGGACTGGATGGCCTAGACAGTTAGATCACGGCTTTAGACCTTGGTATTGTGGTAGTATCTAACAATCCCACTTGTGGATCACTAACTCCATGTGCATCGTGGAAATAGAAGGGTCCTTCTTGCCACCAACGACTTTCTGTTCATTCTGTTCACAATTTGGTGAAGATTCTCCAAGTGTCTTCTCTGAGCACACGAAGACACAACTGCTGACTTGGCCCAACGTGTTTGGTTCCTGCCTTCTCTGAGCCCCTTCAGTACTTCAAGGCTTGATGGCCAAGTTGGGTATGTGAGAGTGGGTTCCTGCCTGGGGAAATGCTGGCTCACGGGCAAGATGGAAGCTCTTATGCCACTGACACCTTTGTCCTTTACTCTGAATTGGGATTTCAGAATATAAAAGTACAGATTAAACAGGAGAGCTCGGTGTGTTCCCTGCCCCATTACACTGACAGTGAATCACAGTGGTGGTGTTTGCTCATTGCTCTCCTCCTCCTTTGTCCTGATGTGTTTTCTCTCTGTTCCCCTGCCCTGGGGAACTGTTCCAGAGGAGACTGTCTGAGTGCTTGGTGTCTGTGTCACCCGTTCTAGAGATGAGCAGTGCTTCAAGTCACTGCTGCATTACAAACAGTACTAACAATTGTCCTGGTGTGAAAGTGCTCTCCAGCCCTTTTTGATACACGAATCTGACAGAGCTCAGAGATAACAGCTGAAACCTTTTCAGCTTGTTCCTCATGGTGGTGCTTAGCACTGGTTGAAATGTTTGTTAGAATTCTGGAGGTGCAGCCCCTGGGAAAAAGGGAGAAGCCACAGTTTTTTGCTTTGACATTTGACATTGATAGAAAGTAAGAGCATCCCACTGCTGATCTGGATAATAAATCCATAACGGACTTGGCAGTGCTGCTGGGCAGGGGTGTCGATACCAGTGGGCAGTGGGTGTCCATGCCCAGGTCAGAGGTGTCTGTGTGTCCATGCCCAGGTCAGAGGTGTCCGTGTGTCATGCCATGGTCAGAGGTGTCCGTGCCCTGGTCAGAGGTGTGTGTGTGTCCGTGCCCTGGTCAGTGGTGTCCGTGTGTCGTGCCATGGTCAGTGGTGTCCGTGTGTCCGTGCCCCGCTCTCTCGGCGCTGAGCCGGTCGGTCGGTAGAGGGAGCCCGGCCCCGGAGTGTGGCGGGGCGGGGGGGGGCGGTCGGTGCCCCCGGACAGACCGACAGACAGCCGGACAAACGGGACAGACCCGCACTGACCCGGACGGCCCCGGCGCCGCGGGCTGGGCTCGAGGAACTGACCCCAAGTGCCCGCCCCGGCTCAGGCTCCCGCGGGGCTCTGCCCACCCAGCTCTGCCCACCCAGCCACGCGTGAACGAGCCTGTGACGTGTGAGAGAGCGGGGGGCACATGTGTGAGCGGGGGGCACATGTGTGAGCGGGGGGCATATGTATGTGAGTGAGCAGGGGGCACATGTGTGAGCGGGGGTCCCACGCGTGCCGAGCCCAGGGAAGCACACGTGTGTGGATCGCTGTGCCCGCAGCGCTGGGTGGGCTCGGCGGCCCCGGCGCTCCCGGCCCGCGCAGTTCTCGCCCGTCCATCGCGCTCTGCCGCCCGCGATCGCGGGGTGCGCGGGGCGTGTGCCCGCAGCGGAGCGGGCAGGGCTCTGGCAGGGCTCTGGCAGGGCTCACACACACGCTCCGTGCCCGTGCGAGCGCCGCTCCATTTCCCCGCTGCCAGAGATCCAGCGGCGAGAGGAAAAGCCGTCGCCCTCCCGGCCCTCCTTGGCGGCGCGGCGGTCCGTGAACCCAGCAGTTTATCCTCCCTCCCTCCTCCTCCCTCCCTCGCCGGCGCCGCCGCCGGGGCCGCGCCGCGCGCCCGCCCGTGCAGCGGCTCGGCTGTGCCCGGCTCGGCTGCGCTCGGCTCGGCTCGGCTAAGTTCGGCAGGCCTGAGCTCGGTTCGGCTAAACTCGATAGGGCTCGGCTCGGTTCGGCCCGGCTCGGTTCGGCCCGGCTCGGTTCCGCTCGGCTGAGCTCGGCTCTGCCCGGCACGGCTGAGCTCGGCTCGGCTCGGCTGGACTCGGCACGTCCCGGCTCGGCTCGGCTCGGCACATCCCGGCTGGTGTCGGCGCAGAGCGAGGGGGGAGGCGGGCGCTGTTCCTGGAAGAGCCCGGCCTGGGGAGTTGGTCACATTCTTGGCCGGGATTCAATGACTGAGGCAGACACCAACAAACAGAGGGGGGGAGGCGCAGGGCGGGAGGCTGAGCCCGCCTGCATTAGCTCAGCTCGCAGGCACTCTCAGTCACTGCTGGCGAGAGGAGCGGCGAGGATGTGCGCGCTCTCACCGCGGCTCCCCACGGCACGCCGACAGCGCCGGCAGCACTAGGGGCAGGGAGGCGACCCCAGGGACGAGGAGCCGTCCCCGGCCGAGCAGAGGGACCCCGAGGGGCAGCGGAGCCGCTCATCGCCCGTGCGGAGCCCCCGCGGCAGCGCCGGAGAGCGGGGCCTTTCCTCCTGCGTTGTTCTCGCACAGACCGAGCCTTCTGCCGCCTCCTGCTTTCTGCTTTCCTCCCCCGCGCCTTCCTCCGGTGGATATGGACAGAAGGGGGATCACTGCAGAGAAGCAGCAGCCGCCAGAACATATTTGAGCCCCGGGTGCTCGGAGCGTGGCACAGACTTTTTGTGTTTCCGTGGGTGGTGTGTGTGTGTGAGTGAGTGTGTGAGTGTCGGAGGTGTGGGAGGAGGGATCGGTTTGCCTGGGGGCTGGCTGAGGGGGTGAGTGCTCGGATGAAGACCTCTTTTTGCCGTGATTCTCTGCTCCATCGGGGCAGCTTGGAGACTTGGAGGGTTTGAAATTGTAACGAACCAAGAGGAAAGAAAGAAGAGAGAGACACGCATACAAAAGGATTTATTTCCTCTCCGTTAGTGGATTGCTGAGTGGGAAGGAGAAAAAAAAACAAGGGTGGGTTTGTTTTATTTTGTTCATATTTTTTTCCTTAAAAAAATCCCTTAAGTGGATTTGTACCAGGGTGGAAGATAACTGGGGATTTTTGTTGTTTGTTTTGGGAATAGAAACTAAAAAATGGAGACTGTAAGTAGAAGCAGCTTCCAGCCTCATCCAGGACTGCAGAAGACCTTGGAACAGTTTCATCTGAGCTCTATGAGCTCCCTGGGTGGCCCTGCTGCTTTCTCAGCACGATGGGCACAGGAGATGTACAAGAAAGACAATGGCAAAGACCCCGCGGAACCTGTACTGCATCTGCCCCCAATCCAGCCTCCTCCGGTCATGCCCGGTCCCTTCTTCATGCCCTCGGACAGATCCACAGAGAGGTGCGAGACCATCCTGGAAGGGGAAACCATCTCCTGCTTCGTGGTGGGTGGAGAGAAGCGGCTTTGCTTGCCCCAGATCCTGAACTCGGTGCTCAGGGACTTCTCCCTGCAGCAGATTAATTCGGTGTGTGATGAGCTGCATATTTACTGCTCCAGATGCACTGCTGACCAGCTGGAAATCCTCAAAGTCATGGGCATCCTGCCCTTCTCCGCTCCTTCCTGCGGGCTCATCACGAAAACTGACGCTGAGAGGCTTTGTAACGCCTTGCTTTATGGTGGCACCTATCCTCCCCACTGCAAGAAGGAATTCTCGAGCACAATTGAGCTGGAGCTCACGGAGAAGAGCTTCAAGGTGTATCATGAGTGCTTTGGGAAGTGTAAGGGACTCCTGGTGCCAGAGCTTTACAGTAACCCCAGCGCAGCCTGCATCCAGTGCTTGGACTGCAGGCTCATGTACCCACCTCACAAATTCGTGGTCCACTCTCACAAATCGCTGGAAAACAGGACTTGCCACTGGGGCTTTGACTCTGCAAACTGGAGATCCTATATCCTCCTCAGCCAGGATTATACTGGGAAAGAGGAGAAAGCTAGACTGGGCCAGCTCTTAGATGAAATGAAAGAAAAATTTGACTATAACAACAAATACAAGAGGAAAGCCCCCCGGGTAAGTGATGCCTGCAGTTTTAAAGGGGGCTGGGGGGAATTTCGGTAACATTCACCGGTATACCCAATTTGTTACCAGCTGCTTTTCCGTGGAGTCATTTAGCAATTTTAATCGTGTTCTCCATTCTCCCTGCATGTGCGGTGCTCGAGATGGCACCTTTATTTCTCTGGTTGTGTTCTGAACACGGCGGTCGGAGTTTGTTTAAATTCCATGTGTGTTTGTATATTTTACTGTACGTGGACCCTGATCTTCGAAGCCCACCACACTGCCCCAGACTTCATCTGGAAGTACGTGATTTTGGGGTCTCAAGGGCTTCATTCAGGGGTCAAGGCAAGGAAGAAGCCAGAAAAAAGGAGCGGGTACTGATGGCTCCAGACACAAGTACATTCACTTTTCTGATCGATTGCGTGTCGCCAGGGAGGGAGGTGGGGGCTCAGAGCTCTAAACGCTCGTATGGAAATGAAATGTGGCTGTCGAGAAAATAATTGTGACAGTAATGCAGGTCACTGGTTTTCATATTAAGTGTGTGGAACGTGAATGGAGAAGTCCCTGGTTTTAGAGTATCCCCGTGGAGCCTGAATTTCCCCACCAGCCTGGCTTTTCTATATTGGATTATGCATGCATCCACAAATGGCTCTGTCCAGGGCCAGCTGCAGCAGCTCCCCAAGCTTTGCCGTGCCGTGCTGAGCCAGACAGCTAAAGCACATTTTTTTTAGGTGTCTCTTGTTTTTCTTTCAGTCTGAGCTGCCTTTAAATCCCAGAATCCCTGGTGTGTGGGTGGGAGGCTGCCTTGGCATCTGGCAGCGGTCCTGCTCCACGGGCAGCAGTGCCACAGGCCTTGAGGACTCACAGACACCGGGCTGTCTGTCTGGCTCCTGGCGATGGTGCAACCGGCTGGGGATGAGCAGCTCCCTCCCGCTCCTTCCCCCGTGCGAGGGGAAAGCAAACTCCTGCTGCAGGATTGCTGCTTGGGTTCTGCCCCACTGCCAGAGCTTCCCCAACTTGGCTTTGGGTTTCTGTGTGTGGAGTGGAAGGGCGATGCACAAGCCTCGAAAAGAGGAGCGATGTTTAAAGCCCACCTCGAATGTTCAGCAGAATTCTGAATTACCTTACCAAATACCTGTTTAAAGGGGCAGACGTACGCTCTGACTGAAGCAGAGTTTTTGTTTCTAAAAATATGCAACAAAAATACCCAGGCAAACGCAAGGATTTTTAAAATTCCACAGCCAGCCTAGGAGGCCTAGAGAGCCCATTGCACTGGATTAAGGAGCAGAGTCCCACTCCTCCAGTCCCAGTTTCTCTCCTGCCCCCGGCTCAGTCGTTGTCCTCACCCCTCCTTTTCCTCCCCGGAGTGTCAGGACGCCGTGACAAAGCTGGGCTGTAATGAGGCACATTATCCCCGTGGTTGGAGGTGGATGTGTTTTTAATGGCTTGTCTATTCTCTGTCAGTCATGTGCCGAGATGGAATGGTGGGACAGATGAACATGGATGAGAGAGGAGAACATGGCTCTCCAAGTGGAGACATTTTTCATGTTGGAAAAGGAATTTTCTAGGGTGTGCTTCATTTGGGAAGCAGAATTAAGAAATTTCCACACTCTTGCTCCCGAAGGGTCCTGTGTCCCTGGCGTGGTCGTTTCCAGAGTCTAATTAAAATGAATGTTAGTAGTGGAGTGCTTTCCTTTTTCACAAGGCTTTTTGGGTGTTCTCTTCAGTTGTGTGATTTATCTAACATCCCAGGTGAGGTTGAAGGTGGAGAACAAGAAAAAGATTGTTAAATCTTGGCTTTGCCTCAGTTTTTTTGGTGATCTTTTCATAGATCCCAGTTCAGAATAAGAGAAGCACCCTTCTCCCACCCTCGAGTGCAGCACTCCTTGCAGAGGGAGTTCAACACACCTGGTAGCGAATGCCAAAAATTCTGTAAGGAAATGGTGGCCATCTCTTTCTTGGAAAATTTTGCCAGAAATTCATCATCATAAAATGTTAAGTCTCCTGCATAAGTTTATTTGGAAGGTGCAAAGAGTCCGGTGGGGAAGAACAGAGGGGTAAGTGTGTGCTCAGATGATGGGATACAGAAAACAGAACATTTTATCACATCCTGGGCAGAACTGGGCTTAAGTTTCAAGGCTTCTGAACTGGCCTCAGGGCTCCTATTATTTCAGTGCAGTCCTGAGGAGACCCTGACAGCGCTGGCAGAGTTCTGTACGCTTATCCTTCCTTTTCCTGAAGTCTTTTTCCATTGGGCTCAGCCAACGGATATCATATGCTAAGGTCATTTGTGTTGTAGCAGTGCGTGCGGGTAATTACGGAGAGATTTAATCAGGCTCCAAGACTGGGAGGCTGTGGCCAGGGGCAAGGAACGGAGTAAAGTTGAGGTGCTGAGTGAGGAAATGACAGGATGGTCCCATTCTGTGTGTCTGTGTGAATTCCTGTGGGCTCTGTGAGGCTGTGGTGCTCTGGGTCTGGCTGTCTCCGGGGATGAAAGGGTGAAGCACATGTGTCTTTGTGGTGGGCTTCCTTTTTGATGTAGATCTTTGCTTTGTTCTGTTTTGTACAGAGGTGTTGGTGTGCATGGTGTGCCATAAGCTGCTGTGTCAGATTTTGGGTTTTCTGCTCTCAGGAGTGGCCTTTTTGTCAGTTTTTTAAATTTTCTCTTTCTCTGTGTGTAGACACGTTGCTTTGTGTGCTGTGTCTCCCTGGGGCTCTGGTAGGATTTTGGTAGCATGGGATGCATATGACCATTTTTATGGCTGTTCAAGCAGCAGTGAGTTCTTTGACCTTTTCATGTGTCTTGATGAGGTTTCTGTGATGAGGTCTGTAGATTTCTGCCAGCACAGCTCTGCCTTTTAAGGGTCTGACTTAAATGGAGGAGCTGGGTTGGCACAAGCCCCTGTTGCAGATTCAGCGTAGTGGCAAAACTGCCTTTTTTCCTCTCCCTCTCTCTCTCTTTTTTTTTTCCTTTTTTTCTTGGTGTGGTTTTAAAGCTTTGCTACAAGGCGTAGCTTTTCCTAGATATTTCATTCCCGATGCATATTTCTGTATGCATCGAGTATCTGCTGTGCATATCCATCCATCTGTACTGGGAGAGGGATGTGTGGATGTCGATATCTCGTCTCTCGGTCAGCCGGGTGGGTTGAACAACTCCTGGAGCCTGGTCTTGCCACTTGCAGAAGCTTTTGTCTGGATCTATGTGAAGTCAGCAAAGGGTCTTAACCAAAAACTGGAGGGAGTTGTGACAACTGGAGTCCCCACTACAGCAGGAACCGCAGAGGCCTCAATCACTTTCCTTACCTTCTTCTAAGATTTTGATTTTTATATCCTCCCTATTCATGCTTGGATGAGTGATTGACCTCCCATAAGGTCTTTCACCTTTCTGCCACTTCCCAAAGCTCTTTCTTGTCTTGAGTCACATGATAATTTCTCCATTTAGCTTATTTTGTGTCCTTCACTGGGTTTTCCACCTTCTTGCATGCTCATGCAGGTGTTCTGCTCTGCTTTCTCTCTGGTCCTTCAGAGCCTCCCTGCACCAATGTGACTTTTACTCGTGTGGGTGTCCTCCCTCCCTGCCTGTCTCTCATTTCATCCACCACTACTGGTGGATGGAGCACAACCACTCCATTCTGGGGTATTTCTAGAAATCTAAAATGTGAATAACTTGACAGGGTTGCAAAACAGGGTCCTAGAAATTCCCCGTCAGTGCCAAAGCCTTTCTGTTGAGCTCAGTAGCTGGTGCTTGGTGAGTGTGTTGTTGTGGGGTAGATCTGGCCTTGGTGTGTCCCTCCCGTGTGACAGCTCTGTGCTGGCTTAACACCAGGCTGCTGCCCTCGCCCTGAATTAGTTCAGACACGGCCCTGAAGGCTCTGCTGGCTGCTGTTGCCAGAGCAGGAGGGTGGGTTTGACTCTGTGTCTTTTGAAGCCCCTTCTCCCAGCACTGCCCCGAGCGCCGTTGGCCGGCACGTGGAGCTTCCCCGGCCGGTGCCAGACACGGCAGAGCTGTGTGTGAGCAGGGCCCGGGGAGGGGGAGCTGTCCCTGCACACCCACACGGCAGCAGAGCCCCGTTCCCACGGTTCCAGTCCCAGCAGCACTTCTATGAAGGAGCTGGAAGCCAGGAGCAGCACTCTGGGTACTGACACACAAATGAGCACAGGAGGCCTCCCACTGTATTTCACAACCCGGCGCTGCCACAACACGCAGCTCGCTCAGCTGGGGAAGGTTTAGCCAGGTCAAGTGTGCAGCTCAATCAAAGGACCAAAATTGCTGCGAGTGGAAAAGCGCAGTGGAGGCGGGCTGTGAGCTTTTAGGTGCTGCCCAGGGGTTGCTGTGCTGTGCTTTATGGCCACCTGAAAGGCTGCAGGAGTAGAGCTGGGATGTGTGTCTTGTCCTAGAGTCCTGCCTCCTGGCAGTAGTAATCTTTATTTGTTAATAGGATCTGTCCTACAGTAGGTGTAGCAGAGAGATTCTGAGTTTATTCACTGGCAGTGGTGGTCAGATTGCAAGATGGGTTTAATGGGTTTATTCTTCTTGGTACAAAGCCACTGGATAAATATTCTTCGAAAATTTTTGCCCGAGGACTGCGGGTTCAGTTGTTTTCCGATGGAGTACTGAAGTCATGTGTTCTCTTACCCCATGTTCAAGAGTTATTTTCGAGATTCTCCAGTAAAAATTTTCAAGTCCCTAAAGCAAAGGCGCTGATGTTTTGGGGCAGTAGTTTAGTTCAGGAGCCTTTTACAGCATAAAAGCTGAACTTCAAAAGCAATACCACGCTGAAATGAAATCCCGCGTACCCGAGGAGGTGTCAGTCTTAGAGCAAACATCAGCATTTTTTCCCAAGCGTGCAAACAGTTCTACAGATGTTGTAGGCCGAGAACAAAGCAGCAGGTACGTGCATGTGTGTTGGACAGAGAGTGTGCCGCACATGATCTAATGGTGTTGAGTCAACCACGGCTCTCTCTTGCTCCAGAACAGTTCCCGAGTTCCTCAAGTCAGTTCTCTTGCATTAGGGTGGGAATTATATGCAATCTCTGCTTTTGAAAATCACTGCCTAAGATATTTAAACCTCTGCCTCTCCCTTCATTGTCTGGGCCGTCTCACTTGCCTCTCCATTTCTGTGGTTTCGGGCTTGGCCGTGTGTTCTGCCCAAACAGTAGCGAGCTTTGGAGCCGCGTGTAAACACAGTTGATATTTTGGATGTGTCGGGAGCCCGACACCTGGTCCGTGCCAGGCCCTGGCCCGGTTATCTCGGGGCTGGCTGACCCGCCGGGCTGTGTTTGCACTTGCCGACAGGCGCGTTGGGATCCGTGTTGTCAGAGCATCTGGAGGCGGCTGCGCGAGCGTGTCCGGGCAGCGCAGTGGGCGCAGCCCTGAGCCCTCATCCTTATCTGCACCTTCCTGCAGCACTGCTGGGGCTCTGGGGCACAGCCAGGGGGTGAGCCCAGCAGGGCTCGGCTGTCTGAAGAGCTGCACTGTCCATTCTCACTGAGGACTCAGTTATTTCCACCTATGCAGGGGTCTGGATGCACTGAGGGCAGCGAGGAGTGGGCTGGTACTGGGGATGGAGCTCACAGTGCTGGCTCAGCTGGCCAGACTCCTTTGCTGTGACAGGAAGAACTGTCTCCACTTGTCCATTCTTAGACACACAAGTTTTTTTTAAAATTTGGTTTGATTTGCTTGTCTTGGTTTGTTTTTTTTAAAGCACACTTTGGACTTGACATTGGAATTCCTATTGAGAGGAAACTGTCATGGAGCAGTTGCACTAAATCCAACAGGGGTTCTTGGAAAGAAAGTAGAGCTTAGGCAAAAGTGATTTGGACTGGATTGTGGAGAACCTATTGATAGAATCCTGTCAATTACTAGGCTGATCTATTTTGGCTGAGTGGCCATAGAGCACTTAATTCAAATTGATCTTCACATACAGGAAGCATTACTTTAAAATGTAGTAATATAGCATGTTTTTGTTTTAAATCTGTCAATTAGAGTATATGTGTTAATGATACATTTTATTAGATAATATCTACTTTGTTTACATAAGTTTTATGAATCTGGGTAATGTGTAATATAAATTAATAAATCAGCACCAATTCTTTAATGCTACTTCACTCTCTCTCTAGTATAAGCAGTTTGAGATCTTGGAAAACAATTTCAGAGAAGCAGGTTTGCTCTGAAAAGATGTGCTCTGGTCCCTTACCTTCCCTGTTTTCACTTTGTGTAGGCTTGTACGTCTTACATTTCATTGCCAGTGTAGAGATCAGACTCAGATCATTACTGAGATCACCTGCTCCTGGATCTTCTGGAACACACGAGGTTAATCCCGGGGTTTGGGGCCGGTTCTACAGCTCTCACTCCAGCAATCAGCCCATAGTAATTGGAACCAGTTCACCCACAAACCACAGCACTGGTGTGTGTCTCAGGCTCCTGCCTGTATGTTCACTGGCCCCAGAGACCAGGGCAGATTCTGAACCAGAACGTGCCAGTGTTGAGGCAAAGGGGCTTCACAGGGTTTATGGCCTGACCTGTATTTGCAGCACTGTGCTGAGTCTGAGAACCTGCAGTTCTGCTGCTGCAGTGTTTTCATTTTGCTCATTAGCAAGGATTAATAACCAAGTTTGGTGCTCTGATCCGGGCAGATCTCACTGAATGGGGCAGCAGTTTCTCCAGCTGGGAGCTGCACTCAGTCTGAGAGGGTTTTGTCTGCTGGTCACTGTATACAAGACTGGCTTTGAAGGTTTCGGTACAGATCTAACAGGGGCAATTCTTCCCTTCCTGTATTTAAGATCTGTCCATTTTTGTTTATTTTATTTTTTTTACCATGAGGAAATATGTCTGTAGTTGGGCTAAGGGCCAGCCTTTTTCTCTGATACAAATTCAAGGCCCATAAACTTGGCCTCAGAGCCGTGTCAGGTGCAGTTGTTGAGCAGTGGATCTCGGTGCTGGGCAGTCCTGGCTGAGAGGGACTGGCCCCTCTCCCCTGAGGTAATGGCTGTGCTTTGGCTTCTGGTTGGATGAGGTGACAAAAGCACTGGCACTAATTGGAGCTCTGATCCTGTCAGAGAGTGAGGACAGAGCTCTTCTGGAAGCCAGCGGGAATTCCCATGTGTGGAGCTCTTATCAGCTCCATCTCTGATTTGGTTGCTATCACATAAAACTGGGCTTCTCCAGCAGTGGATGCATATTTAACACAACCTGATAAGCTGCATAGTCATATGTTCTGGGAAATGAGACAGGTCCTGCCAGCCTTTACTCGTTCTAACAGTCCTGTTTAAAGAGTCAGGGAGGATGTAAGTGAGGCTTGAGATTGTGTGTGTGTGAAAATTGCAGCATCATTCTGTATGCTGGAGGTAAACAGCAAAGGGGCTAATCAATAACTTGGGTTCCGGCTCTGTTGTTTATTGATTTATGTGTGGTTACCTTTGCACATGCTTTGTAGCAAATGTGACTTTTATGTTTGGTTTTCTGTTGTTTTTTTCTTTTTTCTTTTTTTTTTTTTTTTGAAAAAAGAAATGGAAACAGTTTCTGTTCTGGTATGAGAATCAGTGGCACTGGGAGCACAAGGACTGCTTAGGCTTTAAGGATTAAAAGACCAGCAGCAACATTAACAAAATGAGGTCCAGCCTAGTGTTTGCCTTTTCCTCGGGAAGGTTTCAGTGAGGGATTTGGGGGACCCTGTGCTTTGTTCCTCACCCGCCTCCAGTCAGTGGTATCGTTTTAGAGAATAAGGTCATTGACTTGGATTGCTTCTTGGTTTCTCAACCCTTTTCACCAGCCAGTTTGTGTAATGTCTGTCTGAAACATTGAGTAAGGGCATTGAAATAGCAGACAGGATATCAAGTGTTCGGAAGTCTGGGTTAAGTATAACAGACAGTTCTGGCTGGTGAAAGGGGAGCAGCCCCTGGAGCTCCGGCACAGCTCGGTCTCTGTGGAAACCACACACTCGGGGCTCGGCATCCCTGCCCCAGCTTCTCCCCTCCGTTCCCTCCACACCCAGATCATTAATCGTGTGTGGGTGCACCTCTTTTCTAGAGATGTCTTCCTCGTTTCTTAGTGGCACAGAATTGTATGTAATAATGTCTCTTTCTAAGGATTACATAAGTTGAAGATGATTTCTCCACTGGGAGAATTATGCAAGTTTAAACTGAAATGTATTTAGAAAGCTTTTATGTGTGTTTTCTGACTCGCAATGCAGAGGGTGATTTATTTGCATCCTTAATTGAACAACATCTGTTAGGGTTGGAAGAAGAACCATTTCATGTGTTTTCACTGCCATATCCTGCATTTTGATGAAGTCCTTTACCCACATTACCTGCGTTACAGGTGCTGGTTCTTCTTGCCCAGGTACATCAGCTGGGCACTCGAGTTGGATGTTCTGGGCTCTGCAGAATTGCTGATGCACATCTGCAGTGGTGTTTTCTTTGAATTGTCAGATGTCACAGAACCACTGGGGTTGGAGAAGACCTCCCAGATCATCGAGTCCAACCTTTGACAGACCCCACCTTGTCAACCAGCCCAGAGCATTAAGGGCCGTATAAGAAGTTGTGTCCTTTGCTACCATTAAAAAGCCTCAAATACTCCAGCAGTGCTGCTCTAGGGAATCTCTGACCATTCAGTGAGAATGTTCCTGCTGCCCTTCAGCAAACCTGGGCTGGTTTGTGTCACACAGGAGACAGTTCTGCAGTGGAGAGCGTTCACTGAACTGGAAGGGGCCAAAAGAACTCGTTCCCATGGGAATTTCTGTTTGTGTGGCTGTGTCCTGCCCCCAGAACCTGCCCTCTTCCCCTTCCCGTGGGTGCACAGGTCTGGAGGGCTGTCCCTGCATTTCCAGTGGCACGAGTGGCATTGGGATGGTCATTGTCCTTCCATCCCTCTGTAATCCTGGAGTGCTGGGACTGCACACAGGTGCTGGTTTCAGGATCTGCCTCACAAAATTAATTCTGCTGACTATTAAAAAATACAGGTTGTGCAGGGATCCTGCTGCTTCCTCAGGCAGAGGTTGCAGTAGCACCAATTAGAAGCAGTGAATTACTTTAAATAATTAAAAAACTCTGTAGGTATTACATTTCTCTGGGTTCTATGTTTTTTCGCAAGTGCCTTTAAAAAGAAAAAAACCCAACAAAATCCTCAACATTGTCCACATTTACATGTTTATAGTGGTAAAATAGGTTTTGTAGCTTTTATACAGAGTAATGGACTGAAAAGGCAGAAAATACACAGTATTAAGGCTAAAATGTGGTTTGGTTTCGGTAACCTTTGCTGATGTAATGGTTTTCAGATTTACACTTTCCATTTTAGGAATTTCTCATGAAATTACACATTAAACAGGAGTTTCTGAAGCACCATCATTCCACAGCTGGAAAACTTACCTGGCTTGAAAGATAAATGTCATTCCAAAAAAAAAAAAAAGAAAATAAAAAAAGTTGCCATTCTTAACTCTCCACTGGCAGTTTCAGTTTATTCAGTGAATTGTCTCACCCATGCTGATGTGATTTAGAAATACTCCTTTGAAATAACTGTGCTGAGAGTGGTGCTGGGAAAGTTAATCAGGCTCAGGAGCCCAAACTGCAGCATTAGGCCCCTCATTGATACTCCTTTGTTCCCGTTCAGTCACTAATAAGGAACATGCCATGCAGTGAGTGCTCACATTAATATAGCCAAAGATTTAGTTTTATTTGGCTTTCTGCCCTTTTTTGCCACAACAGTGTAGTTCTTTGTAAAACCAGTGGAGCCAGATAACCTTTGGGCCATATTCAGTGGCAGACAGTGATAAAAGTGGTGTAAAGTGCTCTATTTTACTATCAGTGACTGTGCAGAACTGCTGCTCAAAGGCCTTGGCCTGCAAATGAGGTGTTCCTTTTCTGACACCTTAATGTCTGCAAACATTTCTGTGAAAATCTTTTTTTATTATGGATTCATTGATCCTTCTTTTGCCCTGTTGATTCTGGAGCAAAGATTGTGTGTAAGACTACTGAGTTCTGAGGGGAGGGGAATTATATTTTTATTATTATATAATTTTATGGTTTTATTACATAAAGTTGTGAATACAAAGAAAAAAAATTAGTGATTTGTAGGGGAAAAGAGCTAGTCAGCAGTGCTGTAACTACTATTTGCTTATATTTGTTGTATGACTTGCATTCATTATATGTAGCAATAACTTACTCATGTCTTTTAAGTAAATTTGGTCTTTTTGCAGTTTTTTAACAATTAACCCAGCCCTGATGAGGCCTGAATGAATATCATCTGCACACCTGTTTAATATTAAAGATGAGGCATTCAGTGCTTTGTGGCTTTAGCTTGAAATTCAAGTTGCTTTGAGTCATCCCTTTAGTCTTTTGTTTGGGTGGAAAAAAGGAGTGGCAGCGAAGGGCCTGCAGCTAAGAAATGAAAGAGTTGAATTAGGTTTTAGAAATGTTAGTCTTGGCATTTGGGACATTTGCATTTGTACAGATCGTCACGCTTCCCTCTCCTTCCCTCTCGGTGGATGGAGCAGCTCCGGGCTGGGGGTGACAAATGTGCCCCGTCCCAGTCACTCCAGTCACCCCACACCGGGACACTGCGCTGGGAGGGTGGCACAGAGCTGGGCTGGGGGGCTCTGGGGCTGCACTGGGGGGCTCTGGAGCTGAGCTGGGGAGCTCTGGAGCTGCACTGGGGGCTCTGGAGCTGGGCTGGGGGCTCTGGAGCTGGGCTGGGGGCTCTGGGGCTGCATTGGGGGCTCTGGAGCTGGGCTGGAGGCTCTGGGGCTGCACTGGGGGCTCTGGAGCTGGGCTGGGGAGCTCTGGAGCTGGGCTGGGGGGCT
>NW_016690368.1:227824-256884 GCF_001604755.1 Lepidothrix coronata
CTGGAGCTGGGCTGGGGGCTCTGGAGCTGGGCTGGGGGGCTCTGGAGCTGCACTGGGGGCTCTGGAGCTGGGCTGGGGGGCTCTGGAGCTGCACTGGGGGCTCTGGAGCTGAGCTGGGGGGCTCTGGGCTCTCGTCTCCACCAGCTCCCTGGCCGTGGGTCACTGCCCCACCTGCATTTCCATGCTGTGGTGCACAGCTGACCTGGTTTTTTTCCTGCCAGCAGCTCCTGGTTCTCAGAACCAGAGAACTCCACTGAAGGCAGATGGAGTCAATGGGACTGGAATTGCTGCAGAAGAATTGCAGTGTTCTCCTGGTTTACTTGTTCTGGCTTAGTTTGTGAAGCTTCATCGGGTCAGGAGAAGCTCCAGTGACACAGAGGGGACGATGTGTCACATGGGGATGTTCCCAGCAGGAACATCTTCCCTGGGATCAGGGCTGGGGGTTGGTGTTCCATCACTACACTGTGCAGTGCAGGAGTTACACTGCTGGGTTTTTGGTGAGGGTGAACTCCTGCCATCACAGAAAAGAGACAATACTGGAAATGTCTTTGAGGTCCAGACCCCGAGGGTCTCCCCCCAGCTCTCCTGGCCTGGATGCCGTGGGGATGATCCACAAGGATCCTGCTGATGCAGGGAAAGGGGAGAACCAGGAGCTTCCCTGGAGCCCTGAGTGCCTCCAGTGCCTCAGCTCAGGGCAGGCTGTGTTTGACTCCACTGAGCCAATGGCCTTGGTCCAGCTTCTCAGAATGGGCCTTGGAGTGGAAATCACTTCCAGGGTACCCAGTTCTCCTCACTGCTGATAATCTGAGGGCCAAATTCTGCTGAGATTTTACAAGTGACTGTTTGAGTAATTAATGGGATTTCAGTGGAGTAGTCTTATTTCTACATCTCAATTCCACTCTTACAAATTTACATGCAAATTTATAATTTAGGTTTCTAAAAAATTTATCAAATTTGCCCTCGTTAGCTGGACTAATTTATTGGTGCAGTTTTCTCTTATTATAACTTGATTTGATTTCAGAAGAGTCACACAAAACTCCACATATTTCTTTGTTTCTAAGAGGGATGCTCATTCATGTGCTTGTAAAAGAGCAGCTGGATCCCATCTTGGCAGATGTGAAACCCATACATTGAAATTGCTGTATTTTTTGTATGTGGGTTCTTTTCCTTGAAAAAAAAGGTCTTTTATTAATTAGACTCCCCCCTCCCTTTTGAACTTTTTTGCTCTCTCAGTCAAAATCATAATTCCCTGTGACATCAGAATTAATTGCTGCAGACAGTTTGATGTCACAAAGTGAGTATTTGGTCTCAGAGAAGAGAAATACGGAGACACACAAATCCTGTTTCAGACAAATTTCTTAACTCAGAAAAGGTTCCTTGGTTTTTGTTTTCATTCTAAAAGTCTGTGAAGCCCAGCCTGGCAGGGCCATGGCCCGGAGGAGGAGTTTGCAGAAGTAGGCTCATCATTCCCAGCTCCGTGGCTTCTCTTCCTGCTGCTTTGGACACACTGGTGGTGCTGCTTTTTCTTCTTTCTTTTTTTTGGGTTGTTTTTGTTTGTTGGTTTGGTTTTTCTCCCCAAGCTCCTTCTCTCGGCTCGGTGCCCGAGAGCATCTCGGGATTTCCCTTTTGCTGAATGAGCTGCTTGTTGGAGAGGGAGGAAGTAAGGTCCCTTCTGGAATAGGAGGGGGTGGAGGGTGGGGAAATGTCCTGTTTCATATGCAAAGCACACTGAACTGAAAAAAAACCCACATGAAACCCCTTTAACAAAACCATCCATGTCACAGACTGGCAGAGCAGCTGCTGGCTTTGTTAGGGAGAATATTAATGTTTCAAAGTCTCACAGAACCTTTTAAAAATGAGATGAAGAATGAGCTTTATTCTTTTTTTAAGGCAGAAGCTGAGGTAAAAAAAATTATCTCCTTATCAATATCTGTGAATGGAATGTGCACTCAACTGATGTGACACCAACTTGCACAACAAAGTCAGGAGCTGGGTGAGGTGTTGTTACAATCTCAGCTCTTCTTTTGGAGCCTGGAATGTAAGAGTGGCCCTGATCCTTCAGTTCTCATAAACTATTGCAGTGGTGAAAGAACTCTCACTGAAAAAGCTGATTATTAAGAGGAACAACTCCTGGAACTGGCCTTTTTACAGTGTGGGGAAGTTGTGTTCTTGACTCTGAGTCCTCACCCACTTAAAAAAATCACCATCTGGCATCCTTGGAGCAGAACTTCTGCCAGGCTGGTCTCATCCTGCACCCTTTGGGTCATTTGGGAATGACAGAGCTGGCAGATAGTTGCCCCTTTTCCTTGGCTGGGTGATCTAAGAGTCAAAGCGTTTCTTCCCTGCTACAGGTTGGAAAGTTTGCTCAAACCCTCCCTTAAACCCGCACTAAGTTCAGTGGCAGAGAGGGGCAGGCATGGATATCTTCTTCTGCTACAGTTATAGAAATTTCTGCAGTTATAGAAAGGAAGGTATTTGGGTTTTTTGAGTAGAAACGGATTCTTTTGGATGTAAACCCATTTCTGAGAGTTACTGGGAGCTGTGTAGGTGAGCAGATTTATCACAGGTTAAACATGGCTGGAAAACCTTTGCTGTAGTTCTGAATATTCCTGGGGGAATAGTGGCTGACTGCAGTGGGTTCTGTTCTGGTGTTCCTCACGAGAACACAGTGAAAATTCCTGTTTCATTCAGAAACTTGTGTTGCCTTTTCTTATTACCCTTAGTTTATGTTGCTGAGCTGCCTCCTGCACAAGGAAGTGCTTGAGTAATGCCCAAGCCATTCCCATTCCTCACTGAATGATATGCAAATCTAGTCAATTAAGCAGGGGGGATTTAATTAGCAGTTTAAGTTCATGTGTGAAGTGTCTTGCCTTAATTACTTAACAGTTTTGTTGCAAATTTGCTAAGGTTTTTTTTTTTTTCCCACAGAACTATCAAAACTGTGATTTTATTTATTTATTTATTTTATTTTTTTGGTAGCATTTTCAAATACTGAGCACTGTCCAGTGCATTTAACCTTTGTATGTGTGTGTCCCTCTCTTTCTACAGCTCTTTTCAAGACTGAGGGGACAAAACAAAACTGTGGTCATTGTCTCAGAGTAGAACAATACATTAAGGAAAAAAAGAAGGAATTTTGGAGTGAAAGGCCATTTATTTGTTGTTTTTTTAGCCAGATGACAGCATTATGGCAGAATCTGTGTAAGGGCCCCAGTATGGTTGTCATGATTATAATAAATGGTGGCTTTTATTTCATGTTCTGTCTGGCCAAGGTGCTTTTCTCTGTCAGTCTGTGGCTGTGCCAGGGGCTTGCAGTGACAGAAGTAACTCAATATTAACACAAACAGGACTTTTTGTGCCGATGTCCAGGTGGGTTTTCATCTCCCGTCTCCTCCTTGGGACTCTCTGAGCACATGGGGGTGGCACCACTGACTGTGGGGATGAGCAGATCCCTGCTGGTGTCGCTTCTTTCAGAAGGCCCAGGAGTGTGTGCTCAGTGATCCCACTAAAGGATCTCAGGCTCCTCACAGCCAACCTTGTTCCTGGAGTTTGGAGATGACACCACAGGAACCCTGGGGAAGCTGGGAAGGAGGGAGCTGGGTGACAGGATGATGCTGAGCAGGATTTGCCCAGAGGAGCCCTCAGGAGCACGTCTGGTCTCTGAGGGTGGTGGTGCTGTGGTTTTATGGTGGGAGGGTTTGATTGCAGCCTCACTCCGGGCTGTGGATAGAGCCTCTTGAACCCTGATCCACAGGAGAGTCCTTCTGGGATGGACTGGCAGTGTCCATCTGTCCGTGTCCCGTGGCAATGCTGACTGGGGTTCCTTTTGGTGCCCCTTGGCTCCAGGGCCCGTCAGGGACGTGCAGGCACGGGGAGAGGCTGGGAAGGAACAACACCAGCTTCCAGAACAGTGATCCCAGGGGTACAGGTGTGATGGCTTTGAAGGAGCTGTTCTTTAGGATCTGACAGAACTTCCATTTCCCATCAGCACAGTAGGAAGTTTTGCTTATTTGTTTCCCACAACACACAGACCGCCTTTGACTTTTCTGTGGTGTAGCAGTGACATCCTTCAGTTTAAAGCTTTCAGGCCTGAAAACGGGGCAGGGGTTTGAGACAGGAGGACAGGAAAGCATTGCATTAGTTCTAGTGGCTGGTTCTCACATCTGGGCATCCTGGAGAGGACAGATTGTAAATAATTCAGGGCCCAGATTGAATTGTCTGCAGCAGCAGCGTTGTTACGATCCCTTTGGTCAGCAGACACCCAGTCTGGGCAAAAGGCTGGGCTGCTCATGTTTCCTGCAGGTCCTGGGGTTAAAGGATCCTGTTTAAAGATTTACTGTAGCCCCTGATGATGGGAAATTCACCCTATTAATAATTCCTTTGATGAAAACAGAAGAAACGTGTCTGAACTCCTCCTCTCGTTTATCTGCTCGTTGTAAATCGCTTTTGTGAAGCAAAGCGGTGTTAAAAAGAATGAAAATACTGAATAAAGAATAAAAATACTGCCCTTCTTCCAAGTAGGGACTGAAATGCAAAGTTACCTCCCCCACCCCAACCCCCAGTACTAGTGGAAATGTCCCAGAATACTGGAATACAAAGTACTTCTCCCTCTCCATGGACTTGCAGTGCATTTTATATCAGCCTGTTCAGGTCTTACCTCCTGAGCACAATGGAAGGGGCTCAAGAAAGCAAAAGTTATCAAAAAACATGGGGTGGCCTGACCTGTTTGGTTTCCAAACAGAAGTGGAAAAACGCTGGGACTCAGAATTTTCATGTTGCTTTTAAAATTTCATACCACTTCTAAAAATGTGATAATGTAAAATATCCACTTTTAGCTGGATGTGTTCACTGTTCAGTTTTTGTGTGCTTTTCCACGCTGCGTTCTGGGGGCGTTTTCTGCGAATTTATTGTTATTATTATTAATCTTATTAAGATCCTGCCTCGGTGCCAGGGTATTTTTAAAGAGAATTTCTTTCCAGTTCAGCCAGGGCAGCCCCTTTTGTTGAACCTCCTTTTGGATGGTGTTCCCATGTGCTGCAAAGGCGCTGACACATGACCTCGTTACACATAGAAAATCCTAAATGTCCTGCCCCTTGCCAAACCTATCACAAAACTACCCATCACCCCCTTTTCAGGATCCCAGATGGTAAATAGCAGCAGGAGGTGAAAGGGGAGCTTTGTCTCCATTCTGAGGCCTGTTTTAAGTATTCTGTGTCTGTCTGTATCCCTCTGCTTTTCCCACTCTGCCCATAAATTAGCAAGCCAGCTTTCCTGACAAGGGAAGACAAAATGTCCATAAGCTGCAGTAACATCACCTACTCAAGAGGACGTTTTTGAACAGTTTCATTTATTTGACTGTGAGCTCTTCCTTTGGGCAGAACTTCTGCCTGCCCTGCTCGCTGCAGCACGGAGGGAGAGGCAGCTCTTCCCAAACCCCACAATGTCTGTGGCTCGTGGAGATTTACCTACAGACAGAAAAGAACAAACCAAAAAACCCTCAAAGGATCTGCTTGTCAGGTTCTGGTGTTTTTATAAAGCCAAAGTTGCAGGAGAAGCAGCAGTTCCTGCCGGAGGGGGAGTGCTGGGAGCAGCTGGGAGCTGAGTTAGGAGGGGATTTATCAGGCAGGCAGTGAGGGGAGCTGGGATGGGCAATGAGGGATATGGGCAGAGAGGAGCAGGGATGGGAAGTGAAGGGAGCTGGGATATGGGCAGAGAGGAGCAGGGATATGGGCAGTGAGGGGAGCAGGGATGGGCAGTGGATTCCGCAGCACAGACAGAGCTGCTGTGCAAATCCATGACTGTTTTTAGAAGCTGGGATGCACCAGGCAGGATATTGTCTCTGCACACTTCCCATGGAGTTCCCCTCGCTGGCAGCAATTTCCTCTTCCCTTAGTGCAGGAAAGGTGACGTTGGCTTTTGTGCAGGGGGGGGATTCTGCAGGGTGAGGTGCCTCTGGAACAGTCTGGGCAGTATCTGTTTGTATGGAAGCAATAGCTGGGAAGGGGGAAGGACGTGTGGAATTTATACATGAGCATCTCTAAAAACCAGGTATCAAACCCACCTAAACATGCAAGAATAGGTCCCTGCCCTGCCCAGGTTTTACTCTGTGGCTTCTCCTCAGAACCACTGATCTGTGCTGCCTGCCTGTGTGTCCTTGTTTGTTGGCACAGGTTGGTTGGTTTTCCTTAATTAAGATACTGCATTCTCCTTATTCTCCCTTATAATTCCCAAACCAGGCTGCATTCATCCCGAACCTGAAATCTGGCAGCTTTTGTCACTCTGAGATTAGTCTTCCCTCTGACCTGGGCTGTAGCTGAAGTAATGACTTTCCATCTTCAGCTGACTGGAAATCAGAGACTGGTGAACTGAAATACTGAAGGCTTAATGAATTCCCTGGATTCCCTGGTGGTTTTTTGGTACATCTTTATTTTAAACTGTTGAATATTAATAAGGAAAGGGGAGTGGGAGTGCAGGGCCTGTTTACTGTCTAGTACTTGAAAGGGATATTCTCTTTTATTTGTTTGTTTCATTTTATGTAGCAAATATTGTTGTAGAAATGCTGTGTGTTTGCCAAGTCCCTACCTAGCCTTTGGATGCCAAGTGGTTGTCAGCTGGGAAGCTGCTGGGAGGGATTTAAAGCAATATTACCTCTTTTGCAAATGTGGCTCTCAAACCAAGAGTGAACCCACTTTTGACCATTTTTTAAGGAGCCTTCAGTTTTAAGTTATGAGAAAGATCATGGAAATGAGTGAGAAGAGCTCATGTGTCCTTTGCTCTTTTTTTCTGTGTGAGAATACTCTGTTTTCCACATTGTAACTTAATTAGCAAAGGTTTTCTCCTCTGAGATCTCCCATGTTTCTCCTGACCTGTAATTCTATGTATAGTCATCATATAAACTAGATCTGATGGGCTCAGTTCTGACATGTTGTGTTTTGACAGCACATTTTGTTCATACTGAGTCAATACTTTTGAAGCTGTAGTTGCTTGGTCACTTTAATTTGACATCTACTCTACTTGCTGCCAAAAGTCCTTTTGGCTTCTGCCCTCACACCAGCCTCCTGCTCCTGTCACCTTCTCTGACTGTCACTGGTGCTTTTATGGCTGCACAATGTGCAACAACTCACCAGGGAATCAATCTGCCTGAAAATTAGTTGTTATATAAGGGAGAGCCACAAAAATGAACTGCACAAATGTGCTGGGGAGTGCACAGAGCACGCTGGGGTTGGGTGGTTTGGCCACTGGTGGTGGGGTGTTACTGCTGGAGATGGACAAATGAAACCTTCACACTTTGGGCAATGCTGATGGTTTATCCTTTGTCCTAAACCCCCAAAATGTAAGGAACAGACCAACAGTGGTGGAAGCCTTGGACAGAACCAAATAATACTTCCAGAAGTACTTGTGTAATTAGTGAACCTCTTGTGCAGGAGCTGTGGTGGGTAAAGCTCAGGTCAGTATCTTTAACACTTGACTGGGCTGTTGCTCTAAACCATGAGCTTCTGGGAATGCATTTTTCAATTTTTTTTTTTTTTTTTAGAAAGGCTTTTGATGGATGAAGCTGTAAAATGAATAGAAATAGTGTCTCCCTCTTCCTTTTCCCTCCTACTCAACGCTCACACACAGTCAGCCCTGGGGTCTTTTCTTTCTGTGTGGTTGGCAGAACAGAGGCAGGGAGAGGGAGCAGGAGACTGTCTGGGCCCCTGGTGCTGTCAGGAGAAGAATGGCTGTGCTGTTCCCGCGGAATCCGAGGGGACAGCCCGGGCTGTGTGTCTGCAGCAGCCAGCGGGCTGAATTAGTGCCATTTAGGCACTGCTAAGAGGCTAATTGAGTCACTGGTACTTGCTGATTAAAACAGCAAATCCAATAATGGATGGATGTGCATGTTTGGGTTGGGTTCTGTGCTCTCTGGAAGATAAGCGTGTTTGCTGGAACCCTTTCCATTCTGGTCAAGTTATTCAGTAGCTTAAGGAATATCAAAATGTCCCTGTGAATGTTTTGGGGGAGAGCTGCCTGTGTCCCCCTCCCTCCCTCCTGCTCTGTGCAGTGGGGCTGGATGAGAAGGCATTGAAACAGTTCCATTACCAGTGGCTGAACTCCACCAGTTTTTAAAACGCCTCCTTAAGCGAGCCTTTGGTTTGACGTGGGATAATCCGAATTGTGGGGTGACAGAAGGTAAGGAACTGAAGCCTTCCCTGGTGGGCGATGCATCTGTGGCACGTGGGGATGACAAACAAAGCCTGCCTTGGAATTTTGGTTGGCATCTCTCTGCAGCCCCCCCACCTTCCAGGGCTGTGTTAGTGATGCACAGGTGGTGCTTGCACTGTATGATAATGGGCATTATCATGTGGGGAAGGAGGATTCTTGTTCTCAGTGGGCTGTGAGGGGAGCACATGGAGAGTCTGCAACGCCGACCTAAACTTTAACACACCCTTGCAATACGTTTTCTAGCCCGGTGCCGCTCCTGAAATGTGCCCACAGGCAGGCCCTGCTTCACGTTTGCTCACAGAGGTTGTTCTAATGACTGTGGCTTGACTGACTTCAGTGGAATTATTGCTAATTTACAGCACTCTGACGGGAGAGCAGGATGAGATCCCCGTGTTTGCCTTTGAAGTGTGCACGGCTCTCAGGGAGGCTGTTGTGCTGAGGGCACATCGCTTTCAGTGATCCTTTTTAATTTCGCTTTTAACATTTAAGAAGAATAAGACGCCTCTCAATCTAAACCAGAAGGACTCGTATGAAAAAATAGTGAGACTCAGAGGCGAATGGTGGGTTCAGAACCTTGTGAGTCACTGCGGGGAGATTGACAGTTTGGGAACACGCACGCGGGGGAGTGAGGACGGGCTGCTCAGGGGCTGATGAGATAAGGGAGTCTCTGGGGTGTCGGCAGAGGGGTCAGCAGCAGCGTGCATCTCATTCCAGAGTTAAACTCAGGCGTTGGGAAATGGCATTCCTTGATGGCAAACACAATCTGACAGTTCTCAGCTAGCTACAGTATTCACCTCCTCCTCCTCCCCCCAGCCACGCAGTGGGTGCTGTGGAGATCGTGTCTGTTCTTGCCTTCAAAGCAGCAACGAGAAAATATTTAAAGCCACAAGCACACCTTGGAGGCTGCGCAGGGTAAGTCAGGTTAGCAAGGCATTTATGCACTTTAAAAATCGGGTCCCTGTTGAGGCAGCTCTGTCCTTGGGGCAGCCAGGCTGTTCCAGCTCCTGCTCAGGGATTATGGAGCCTTACTCTCAACCCTGTGCTTCACTTCTGTCTCTTTTCCTCATCTTTCCTTCCTTCTTTCTTTCTTCTTCCCGTGTGTGTGAAAGAATTTCCCTCTGTTCGTGGGCAGGCCTGAACTGGATCAGCTCCTGGAATTAACTACACAGGAGTTCATTCATCCCTCCTCTGGAATTACTTGGTGTTTGCTCGGTCTGACTTGTTCATGGGTGGTGTTATTGTTATCCCCAGAGGTGCAGGGAGGTAATGCTGGCTCACTGGGTAGGGCAGAACACTGAGGCAGGAGACGGTTTTTATAGTCCCAGCTCCTGACACCACTGGGCTGGGTGACCTTGGGCAGTGACTCCACTGCACCTTGTCCCACTTCTCCGGGAAGCAGCACTTGGAGTATTTACCCCCCTGCCCAGCACGGGTCTTGGGAGGAATTCTGTGGAGCATTTTACATGTACACAGGAGTGTGTTACTGCTGAGAACTGTTGTTTCTCTATGAATATGTATGAAAGGTGCCAAGACGTTACCTCACCTTGGCTTTCACACGTAACTCATTACAGGCTTGTGGTTGCTCTGAATTTAGGCAGTGGCAGAGACAAGGAGTGTTGTCCTCAGAGGCTGTTGACGTACTCAGAAGAGAAAGTGCCAAACAATTTCTCCTTCTCTAATTAGCACCGTGTTAAAAGAAAAATGTGTTTATTGTGAATACGGAACCCTCCTGGTGGCATTTTGGGGATGGGGCCTAGGAAGGCTCCTGCCAAACTCAGTGTGCATTATTTTTCTGTAGACCTTTTTGTGGGGTCCTGCAGTGCAACTCTTTCTGCTGAGGGAGGGGGAGCAATGGTGGTGAAACCTTGTGCTGTAGTTTTATTTTTGATTCTCTGACGGGGAGGTTGCACAAGCACCGTCTCCAGGGTGTCACTCCTCTGGTGTCAAGGAAAACTTCCTCTTTTTAACCAATTCCCCAGTGCAGCTGTGCTGCCTGGAAGGGTGCTCAGAGCTGGGAGGGCTCCCAGGCTGGGAGGGGAAGAAGGATGTGCTTCTCACCTCATTTGATCTCTTGGGCAGAGTGGGAAAGGGGCAGGACCAGTGTGAAGGAGCCCAGATCTGTGATGTGCAGGAGAATGTTCCGTGGCAGAAAGGAGGAAATCCAGCCATGTGAGGTGGTGCTGGTGCCCATACAGTCAAACCTGCCTATTTTATCATATATGGGTGCTCCCAGTGCCACAGGAAGAATGTGTGAATTAATTTTTCAGATTCTTTGGATGTTGAGCTCTGCCCGTATTCCATTCTCTTTCTGTTGTCCTGTCTATTAAAAAGAAAAACTAAGGGAAAAAAAATAGCCTTTTTGATGGAGTTGCCAGAGGACTTCCCATCTGGGGTGAAGCTGTTGAAAGGCAGAGGGATGTGAGGCCCAGGTGTTTGTACTGGATGTCCCAGCCCTGCAGCCCAGAGGTCTTCTCAGGTGATGTGAGTCAATGGCATAATGACAGCTGTGAGATAACATCTGTCCCTGCTCAGAGCCAGCAATCTTAGATTGAGTCTACTGTGCTGGCAAGGCAGGTTTAGGTCAGATAGAAACCTGAACAAAGAACTGTGCCTCCTCCTCTTCTGACAACTCTTAGTTGGGGCTTTTTGGCCAGGGCCTTAACCCTCATCTCTAAAATCTCTTTGTATTCACTCCACATCGAGATATAATGAGTTAAGAAGTGAAGGTGTGATGTCCTCCCCTTCCAGCTTGCTTGTAGTTTGAAAAAGTTTGGAAGTTATTTAACTCATTTAGAAATGGAGTTTTCAGTAGGCTTGGGGGAGGGATTGGTGTAAATCAGAACTTTCCATGGTAGTAAAAAAGTTCCAGGTAAAGCAAATCCTTTGTTTCCCGGGTTGACACACAGGGGCACTGACTGGCACCTCCTCTGGGGTTGTGACTCAGTTCACCTTGTCACACTGTGCCCAGCCAGAGGTGTCACTTGGCACCTGACTGCCCCATGCAAAGGGCACAGGCTTTCATCAGAGGGACCTTTTTGTGCTGTACCAGAGACACTTCCCAGTACACTCACCTTTCATGTCACCTGCGCCTTCCTTTCGACTCGGGGGACAAAGAGGGTTTCGTGTAAATGAGAAATAGGAGTAATATTGCCTGGAAAGCACCACTCAGACCAGTGCAGATGTTTGCTGGAAAGGTCTCTTGGTTTGAGGTTAGAATTCTTCCCTTTGAAAGCAAGAGGGAATCTGAATATGGGCAATTACTCTATATTAAATGTGTTTTCCTAATTTGTGAAGCACTTGGAAGATGCACTGACACGAATGGGGCTGGTGAAAGGGTGAGTCTGTGGCAAGAAAAAAGGAATTTTGCAAATATCTGTTGTGAGCGAGGGCTGGTTGTACTGGTATGGAATTGTTCAGTTGAAATGGTTCTTGTTTGAGAAAATTAGAAGGGCTTCATTCCTGACATAACAGAATTGGGTCACTGTCTTTAACTGGGTCATAGGAGTTTCCAGCATGGGAGGCCTCTTACCATGTTTGATGAGGGTAAAGTATTAAACAGCCCAGTCCTCTTAACTCTTCCTGCGAGGTGCTGTGCTTTCTGCCTGAAGGAGGGAGGGGAAACTCCCTGCCCTCAGAAATGCCAGGGACTGCCTTTACACGTGTTTTCTGGGAACTGAACTGGGAGCCAGGTTTGGGCTTCTGTTGTGGCCAGAGGCTCTCACGCCTTTCACTGGGGGAGAGGGAAAATGCAGAGATATGGAGCTGTGACCCCAGTGCTGGGGCTCCCCGTCCCACCGAATCCTGCCTTAAAAGCACTTGTTGGAGTGGCACTGTGGGAGTCTGGGAAGGCTTCAGAAGTACTGGAGTAAACCCCCTCTCATTAGGGAAAGAGAGAGAGAGTCTCCCCGTTTGTCTGCTTGCTGTGAAAGGAGGCAGTGTCTGCAAACCCAAACAAAACTCCTGGAGCACAACAACTGGCCTCCTTCCATGAGCCAGCCCTGCTCCAGCCTGTCCCTGCTCCATGAGCCAGCCCTGCTCCATGAGCCAGCCCTGCTCCAGCCTGTCCCTGCTCCAGCCTGTCCTCGGGGTACCAGGGGCAGGGCTGTCAGTGAGAGGCTGCTCTTGTGTGTCCATGAAGCCTGTGATTTGTGCTGCAGCCGGGAGGCTCCTCCAGTTCAGCTCGGCTGGAACACGATGTTCAAGACAATGCTGTGGGATCCAGCTGGAGCTTCAGCGTCGGTGCAGCGTCAGCCAGATGGAAATGAGGGAGAGAGGGCTGTGGGGGATGGGGAATCCCTTCCCTTTGCAGGGAGGAGAAAACAATAGTGACTCTGAAATCCATATTCACATGGATGTCCAGTGGTAAGGGCTGTCTCTGAGGGGCATGTTGGCAGTCAGCTGTGCCAGGGAGGTGTCACTTGTGCTTTGTGTGGGATTGATAAGGGAAACAGGGCAGACTGTGGCTCCTCTGGGTCTGGATGGACACTGGCAGAGCTGGAGCATAGTTTGCTCAGTGCCTGTGATCTTCAGAGGCCCCCTGTGAGTCTGTGTGTGCAGCTGGACACGCCTGGTGTTCCTAAAGTGCCACACGTGCACATCTGAAGTTGCCCATCCCGAAGGGCACAGGTGACTCTTGCAAAACTTCAGAATCACTTCTTGGGGCACCAGGCAGTGGGTGAGCAGTGAGAGCCCGGATTTGTCCTTTCTGACACCTCTGATTCCTGCCGATGGAAATGGATGTGCTGATGGATAGCTGAGCACAGAGCAGGGTCCAAGTTCTTCCTCCTGTTTCACAGGATCACTTTGTTCTTTGCAATGGCTGTGATGGGATAAAGCATCATCTGTTTGGATAAGATGAGAGTGAAATGAAGCTTCCAGTTCCTATTTGTGCATGTCGATGCAGTTGGAGTTTCAGATCTCTCTTTGCACTTGATGCCAAAATTTGCTATGATGAAAGTAATTTCACATTAGTAGTTCCTTTGAAGAAAAATCTGTTCTGTTTCATCTCTCACTTGCCTTACAAGGCTGGAGATTGTAAACTCCAGTGAGCCTCTGGAAAATCTGTGTGACTGTGGAGAAACTGGGAGCACTGAGTTTGTGTTTCCATGGAGAGGACAGGGTAACTTCCTACTGCTCCCTGTTCCCAGTCACAACAGCCTTCTGCTGCTCTCCTGAGAGAAAGCACATTCAGCAACCCACTGTCCTTCATATCTTGCTTTAAGTGAACCAATATCCACGGAGTTCATCTGAGGAGAATTGAAGGAGCTTGGTACGTGGCTTTTCATTGGAGGCCCAGAATTGCTTGTCTCTCCATTTTCTATGAATTTTCCATCTGAACTGAGCAAAAGCAGAACTACCTGAATGCAGATTCAGAGAGCCGGTTCTGCTTTTACAGAAACAGGATTTAACAAGAAGGAATCTCTCCTTCTTACGTTTCCTCTTTAGGAGGGGGGGTCAGCAGGTTCCAGGGAACTCTTCTTGAAAAGATTGAGAAATACTTCATGGCCCGTTCCTGGCTCAGCAGTGACTTTCAGAACATCTCTAAACCATGTTTCAGGGCCCTCTGAGTAACATCAAGCATTAATTTAACATCACAGAGCCTGGATGGGCAGTGGGACAGCCTGGCTTCTGGTCCTCTGAGGAACATCACTGGGGAGAGAACATTTCATTCATATAATAAAGGAAACACTTCTAAAGTAAGAAGAAGAGGGAGGAGAGGAAGCACAGTGGTGTCACACTTAATGACCTTGTCTGCGAACAGCCAGTAAGCCAGAGGAGATAAATTCTCTCTCCTGGAATAATCCTGGGTCATTCTCCAAGGGGATCAAGACTGGCAGTATCAGAGTTGGCTGCAGTCTTGTATTGGATGCTGAACTGTTAATTAAATTACCCACAGCACAGGTCCCTGGCTAAAGCCCTTAAAAGTGTTCAGCACTCTTTGATCTGAGCCCGAGTATCTTCTGGGAGCAGCTTGCAATTGAAGTCAGATCCTGATGCGAACTGGAGGCTCTCAAGCAGGGCCATGCGGGTGGCAGTAAAAAGCCAGTGAACTCAGTGATTTACTGGTCGGGGGTCAGTGCTGGGAAAGCCCCTGCCCCTTCTTTAGAAGTCCCTTTTAAAGTTCTCCCAAACATGCAGTTCCCAGGCTCCCATTCAGGACTCATTCAGAGAAGGAATGTCTCTCTCCCCCTCTCCTGCATGTTCCTGTGGTCCATGTGATCATAAGATGTGTTGCTGTGCTCCATTTTCCCCTGCCTGTGGCTTCTGGGCTTTTGTGTGACTTCTTTAGAATTTCACAAGTACATCACAAGATGCTATTTTGGGTCTCTAGAGGATAAAGAGTGTTTAAGATCTTCAGGATGCCCTTTGCCACTCCCCATTAAGACTGTGGAGAGACTCAGAAAACAACATGAATAAACCAAAACTCTTGGTAAATCTTGGTCCAGCCTGTTCACTTACTTGCATAGATGAGTTCAAAAGGTGTTGCTTCTTTTTTCCCCCGGAGTTTATTTTGATCCTGGCACACAGTTTTCCAGACAGATAGCTCTGCTCCCGGAGTCAGAGGCAGTGCTTCCTCAGCCACAGAACTGGAGCATGTGCCTCAGCCCCCCATTCCTTACCCACCATCCTGGGGCAAAGGAGCAGGAATAAACACTCTGCAGGCATTTCTGTTCTGTCTGGGGGCTCCTGATGCCCGACTGAGGGATCCTGGGATGTGTCTGAACATTCCCTAGGCTGTATTTGTCATGGTGTAGCTCCTCAGGTCTCCCACACGGAAGAGAGTCTGTGCTTCACTTCTCCATGGAACGAGTCCCTTCCTACACTTGTGCTGCCGCCTGCTCCCGGGATTTGGGTGCCCAGGGGATGACTGTGTTGCTGTGAAGGGCAGGGACACAGCCCTGCACAGTGTTGGAGAAGTTCCTGCCTGGGATGGGCTCGAAGGGCCCCACTGGCCCCGCGTTCCCTTCCCTTCCCTTCCCTCCTGCCGCATTCCCGGCGCTTCCCGCTCCTGCTCCGGGCTTATGTAACCGAGCGAGGCTGGAGAGGGGTCACCTCAGGTGGCTGTTCTGATCCGGCAGCGTCTCCTCTCCTCTCCAGCGCTGTCTGGAAGGATTTGTTGGAGCTGTTTCCAGCAGGGCAGCCCGGCCCTGCTGCGCTTTGGCACCTGCACCCGGAGCTGCTGCGCTGGCATTGAGGGCACAGGGAGCCAGGGCAGGGACAGGAGGCTGAGCAGGGTCACAGCCCTTTCACAGGGCTTTGCTGCTGCATTTCAAGAAACTTGTGTGTGACATCCCAGGCTGGGGGGCTGCAGCTCCAGCAGCTCCACCAGGAGCCTTTGCCTTCCCTGCTAGTTTGCCAGAGACCATTGGACACTTCCATGTGTTAAAGAGCCATTGTGTGACCCTGGGACAAAGTGTTTCTTTTTCTCTGCCCCTTGGAGGAGTGAGCTGAGATAGAGAACAATCCCATGGCTTGGCTGTGGCCACACAAGAAGTTACCTGGTGAACCTGCAAACAGAACCCTCTGGTCTGGCTCTGCTGTGTCCTGGTGACTTGATGAGCTTTTCCTGCTGGCACAGCCCAGGACCAGGAATTTTTCCCTCCAGTGTGGAATTCTGACCTCCTTGTTGGATATCCAGACCTGAGGATAAGAGCTGGGTGTCGTGACTGCCCGGCTGTGAGTGCTCAGAGGAAGCTGTGTGGTCAGTGAGGAGGATGCCCTGCCAGCTTCCATGGATTCCCTGCAGCCTGGGATTAACCAAGGGGAGACCTGGGAGCTGCCTGTATGGAGAAAATCCCTGTGCTGCCTTTGGCCTGGTGAGATCTTGGAAACACTTATTGCTGCCCTTTGTACACAGAAAAAAACTAAGCAGGATCCTGTTTGGTAACACGGGGCCTCTTTGAAGAAGTAGAAAATCCAGAAACCAACCTCAGTGTTGGAGAAGAAAGATAAAAGTTTGGATGATTATCAAAATGCCCTGAGTTCAAAGCAGAGTTTCTTACGAGTGTAAATAGCAGGGGGGTGGTTTAAACAGCACCAGGCTGACACAGCTCAGTGCTCCCTCCCATCCTCGGAGCTGCTCTGGAAAATGGAAATCATTTCCAATGGGTTTCCCCCTAAAATGCGTTGCACATTTTTGTGGGAGAAGGACCTGGATGGCACTGCATATCAGGGGAGCTCCCTGCAGAAACACACTTTGCAAACCAGGATTTACTTCAATGATGGTGTGTTACTTCATGGAGAAGATGCTGAAGGAGCTACTTAACTATTTACCCAAACCTCTTAATTACAGCAAGAATTGACTGTAAATAAACTCAAACTTTACATGTCTTGCTGTACAATGAGCCCGGAATTCCTGTCCCTTCCCTCTGGCTCAGCTGTACGAGGTTGGACTGGCTCGTGGCTGTTCTGGGTTGAGCTGCTCTGGGCTCATTTGTCACTTTGCTAAGGAAAAATAAGGGCTGTATTGGTAAATTCTTATTTTTTTTTTAAAGACAGTGAGTCCAGTTGTGTTCAGGCGCCACTATAAAAGGTATCCACATTCCACACTCCCTTTTCTCAAAATGTTCCCCAGCCCTGTGTTAATTAATAAAACCCTCCTCTTTTTCCCTCCATGTTAACTCATTTATGGGGAACACGCATGTTAAATTCAGTAAATAACTTCCTGCGTTTTTATAGGTATTTTAAGAGTATCAGAGTCTCTGGCAGTGCTGGAAGGATTCATGTGGTCTGTGTTTAGTGTTGGGATGTGAGTTACATGCATGCAGTAAATAAGAGGGTGGATCAGCCCTTCTGCTGACCAGATGTTACACGAAGAGACAAACAAAATACAGAATCCTAAAGCAAAAATGGCAGGAGAAAGGTGTGCTGAGAATTTGCTTTTCAGCCCAAGGTAGATTTCACAACGAAGAGCAAGAGAAGTCAGTATGGCCAAAATAATGTGTGCTTTGTCCCAGGAGTGAGTAAGGAGAACTCCATCATGGGAACACGATTAGAAACCCTTCTCTTCTCCTGGAAGCAGGGAAGGGGGAAGAGCCAACACAGATGAAGCTGAATTTCCCAAAGAAATTCTTCCTTCCAGAACAATGTGTACCTCTAAGGAAAGACATGAGCAAACTGAATCATCCCCAAGTGGGACAGTTGGGAAATTGTGTTCATATTCCTTGGTTCTGGTCATTGCAGAAAATTGGACTACCCTTAACCATTATATTCATTTCTTTTGGGGGCTCATTAATGAGTTATTTACAGTTATATACATTTATATATATTGCATGTGTGTGTGTATATACATATAGATATATATATGCAGAGTTATAACCTGGAGAAGTGTGTTTGAAGTTGTCTAATCCAATACACTGGGTTGGTTTTGTTGCACTCTGGGTTACTTGAGGATCCCTGGAAACCTTTGGGTTTGTTATTTAGAAAGAGTAAGAACAGGAAGGATCACAAAGAAAAGGGAAATAATGAGCATTGCAAAGTCTTCTGCAGAAAACTGTATCAGACCAGGATGAATCCATACTTCAGTGATGACTGAACCTGAACAATCCACATGGAAATAGGAAATTCTCCCTAAAGCAACCCCAAAGTCCCCATTTTCCACGTGTGACTGTGGTTTCCTCCCAGCACTGGTGAGTCTGTGCTCCGTGTGACGATCTTGCACTGGACTGAAGAGAGCACCTCAGGCAGCAGAGGAGCAATAAAATCCAACTGAAGTATGTGAGAGGAGAATCAATTCCCTAATTAAATCTGGGTGATAAAAATTAAGATACCTTCTGAGTTCCTGTCTGTAAAGTTCACCAGAAGTTAAAGATGTGCATAATTGAGAAGCACGGAGTTGAGGCTTTCTCTGCGTTTGAAAGGCTGAATTCTTTTCTTTTTCGCTTTCTTTCTTTCTCCCCCTTCTCTGCTCATTAAAAAGGTGCTATTTGTGGTCATTAGGAGGCACCGAGAGCAATTAGGTCCGAGTGACCTTCGTGATAGCTATTCAAGACAGAAGCTGAGGCAGGATTGTGTTGTAAACAACCACAGAAAGGGGGGCACACTAAACTTTATGGCGTGTTGGTATGTCGGGGGGAGATTAGAGGATGATGCAGTCAGCATCCCTGTAAATCTTATTTATCACTCGTGTGGGGGAGGATGCCGCATCTGAGGGGAATCCTAGGACAGCGAGGTTGTGAACTTTGGGGTTTTAAAATGGCAGAGGGAGTAACGGCAGAAACAACAGAGTAAGGCCAAGTGACTCAGCTCTGAGTGTGAACTGGAAGTCAGAAGTGAGTTAGAAGTTAAAAAACGCCTCATCAGCTGTGGTACGAGAGAGTGACCAGCGTGCACATCCACGGGCTCAGCTGGATGTGTGTCCTGGCCCGGGAGATGCCAGAGGAAGGTGTAGAGTGACTGCGGAGATGCTCCCTGAGAACAGACCCTGGTCCCGAGGGGTGACCCCAGAGATGCTCCCCCAGCACAGACCCCAGTCCCGAGGGGTGACCCCAGAGATGCTCCCCCAGCACAGACCCCAGTCCCGAGGGGTGACCCCAGGGATGCTCCCCCAGCACAGACCCCAGTCCCGAGGGGTGACTCCAGAGATGCTCCCCCAGCACAGACCCTGGTCCCGAGGGGTGACCCCAGGGATGCTCCCCCAGCACAGACTCGGTCCCGCGGGGCTCGGGGGCTCCCCCGCGCCGGGAGGGGAGGGACAGGCCCGGCCCCTCGGGTTTTATGTGGGGTCAGGGCAGTCACAGGGCACTCTCAGCAGAATCCACCATCTGGCAATCATAAAACGAGTCATCACCATTCCTGCGAGGAGGATGGTGAGGAAACAAGCTGCAGACGATTGTCGTGGGTGCCGGCCCCGCACAGACACCTTTATGGCCCGGCCCTGCCCGGGCTGGGTGTCTGCGCCGCGGGTCAAAAGTTCAGCCCGGCCTCTCCCCCTGCTTTCTTCTTCCAAAGATGGGAATTAGGCAGCGGGCTGGAATGCCGAGAGACTGTAAAATGGCTTGTGCTCCGAGCCCCTCCTCCCCCGGCCGTGGGCTCCGTGCGCCGGGAGGAGGTTGGGCAGCGCAGGCTCAGAGCGCCGGGGTCGGGATTAGACACGAGCCGGCTTTGGGGAGGGAATACGGGAACTAAACGTGAGCTCTAACTTTGCCAGGGAACACGGGAATTAAACGCGGCTCCGACTTGGTCAGGGAATTCAGGAATTAAACACAGGTCCAGCTTTGTCAGGGAATTCAGGAGTTAAACGTGAGCTCCAGGTTTGTCAGAGAATTCAGGAATTAAGCACAGCTCCAACTGTTTCAGGAAATGCAGGAGTTAAACACAGGTCCGGCTTTGTCAGGGAATTCAGGAATTAAACACTGGTCCGACTTTGTCAGGGAATTCAGGAATTAAACCCGTCTGGGAAGGAGTGGGCAGGCAGCTCCTGAACAATGAGCTGGGGAGGGCAGGCTGGCTGGGTACTCCTCTCTTTTTTTCCTGAACACAGTTAGTAGGTTATAAAAGTTGTTCTGCTGCTGTAGAGACCTTGGAGGAAAACTGGAAGGTGAGGATTTGGGGTCTGCTATTCAGAGCAGGACATGAAATCCTTCCAGAAGGTGTGTTGTCAGAAGTTCTGGGCAATCCTGTCACAGGAGCAGGTGACACTAAGGGGGAAACACGTCAGTGATTCAGCAGATCTGGTACTACTTAGAATTCTGCCGTAGGAAAGTAAAACTCGGAATAACTATATAAGGAGTTCTCTTGTGCTGACTTGCACGTTGTGTACAGTCAGAGCTCCTCCCACTGAGCTCCTCACCCCACTCGGACACCCTCACTGCAGGGGCAGAATTCTGTCCTGGACACCCTCACTGCAGGGGCAGAATTCCATCCTGGACACCCTCACTGCAGGGGCAGAATTCCATCCTGGACACCCTCACTGCAGGGGCAGAATTCCGTCCTGGACACCCTCACTGCAGGGGCAGAATTCCAGCTGCCAGATGTGACAGGAGTAATGTCTGACAGAGACACTTCGAGCATGACCCAAATGCCACAGTGGTTCCGATTCCCCTGCTCCTGGTGAAAACAAGGAGCACGAGGAGCTGCCTCGGAGCGGGCAGGGCAGGGGCAGGATGGGACTCAAGGCATTAAAACAACTACAACTCAATTCAGAGAGCAGTCTGAAACCAGGAACGAGCAGAAAATACAAGGGAGGTTAAACTGTGAACGTGGAGTGTTTTTAAGGTGATGGATGATAAACGAGAGATAGATGATAAAAGATCTCTTTTCCTAAAGAAGAGAACTTGATTAATTTCTTTGTCTGAGTAATAAAGAGCATTTTAAACCGGCCATACCTGGTTAATATGAATCATTCTATAAACTGTTTTTTCCTCCCACACAGCACAGAACCTCCAGATTAACAAATATGCTGGAATGCAGGAGGCACATCTGGTCTGCATTACTGTGGGCCCGGCTGCAATCACATGAGAAAGCTACCTTGGGTTTTTATGTAGAAATGTTTGTATTACACAAACCCCTGTTGCCAGGCAATTTTTATTAAAACAGCCAGTTTATGCTCAATATAGTGTCCTGCTGAGGAGCTCGGAATGCCATGAAAATCCACGCACAGCTCCCATTGTTCCAGCTCCAGGGGCTGAGTGTGACCAGAGGGGTGATGGGAGGAAGGCTGAGCTTTGTCTGCACTGACACCTCACGTTTTGGAAGCTCCAGTTGTTGCTGCCTTGCCTGTTGCAGGTCATAGTGGATTGCTGAGGAAGCTGGGATTGTAACCACCATTTTGCCTGGATACTGCAGGTTCTAATGACATGGAAATGAAAATATCACTGCCCAGGCTAAGCTGGTGCTCCAGGTGGGCCTCGATTCCAGAAGTGGGGAATTAAACCAAAATGAATAGTAGCCAAGGGGAGCATGGCAGGGTTGGTTTTGAGGGCTGGAGGGTTTCTAATGATGCATGGAAGATTAGAAATGCTTACTTTGAAATCCCAATTCTCAGGACATAATTTTAGAAGTTGCTTAGGATAATTCTCTTAGGGACTTAAAATGATTAAGATTTACCATGTGCTTTAAAGATGCTTCACATTGGAATACTGATCTGACCTGACTAGCAGTGCTTCCCAGAACTTGAGTCTAAAAGTGTTACTATAAATCCAGAAGTTTGGCTTGGTGAAGTTTGGGTAAATAAATAAATAAAACCTCCTCCCGTACAAAGCATGTTCATGCAGACACGCTGGGGAAGTGTCTGGTGAAGCTGGAAATAATACTGGCAAAACTGTTCTTTCATCCTGCAAGAGTCAGAACAGTTGGTACTCATGGCAGATCAGGAAAGCTTCTCCAGCATTTCCCAAGAGCTGAGTCTCCAGAGCCCGGGATGTTTTTTTGCCTCTCTAACTGAGGATGTGCTGCAGAAACTCTTACCCACAGTAAAAACCTGAACAAGTGGCACCAAAGGTCATGAGACAGGAAGGGGAAGGAGGAGGTTCCTTGGGTTGTGTCAGTCACAACTGTCTGCAGGAAACCACAGAAACCTGCCCCAGTCTGGGGACGTCCAGTCACAACACGAACACGAGGCCTTGGCCAAGTGGTTCCTTCCTGTCCGGCAGCTCTGGACAGAGAACTCTCTTCTCTTCCCCCCACGGGGAGCTCTGGGAGCTGTCACACATTCATGTCCTGCCCTGGCAGAAACGGTCCTGTTTCAGTTGGTTTGAAAGTGCTGTTTCCTAGAGAAGCAGAGACTGATGGATGGAGTGGCTCCAGGTTGTTCCTCCCCTTCCAGTGCCCTGTCCTGCATTCCACAAAAGGGACATATTTGCATGGGGATGGCAGATCCTGTCTGGACTGGCCAGGAGAAGTTGAATGTTGGGTTTGCTTTTTTATTTTTCAAATAAATACGACAGTCCTTGATGCTTTTTGTCTACATCAGGTGGTGAGCAGTTTGTAGAGTTGGGTCCTAAGATTTTTACACATCTGGGATCCACAGCATGCTGTGTTCACATGGAAAATCTGCATAATTTAACCTAATGGGCGAATTTAAAGTCCTGCAGCTAAGTCAGTGCAGCTGTACTTGGAATGTGTGCAAACAGACTTGATAAGAATGGTCTTTTTGTTCGGATTTGTCAGTTAGGAACATTTTAAAATTAAGTATAACACCCACAAAGGGCGAGCCTGTTGCTGTTGACACCGGTTTGGTTTGACACTGGTGCAGCTTTTCCGTGTAGGGATGATGTTGGTGTTCCTTTCCTCACCAGCAGTTTAACTGCTCCCCTTTACAGAGGAGGTTTAAATCTCCGGTGGAGTGTGTGCCAGGCTCCTGACACGCATGACAATTGAACTGTGTCTTTTCCTGCCGGCTATTTAACACCACCATTGGCATTTCAAATCACTTACAATGACTTGGCCCAGCTGAAAGCAGTGTTAGGTGCAGAGATAAAACTGAGGTAATGAAGTTGTCTTGTTGGCATAGAACTGAATTTTGCCCTTATTACAGTGATAATTAAAAAACCCACCACCCCTGTCCTGTAGCAGGACTTGTACAGCTTATTAAATCCATGTACAGCCCTGCAGTGAGGTGGTACTTTATTTATACTGAACATGCTCATTATATTTAATTTTTTAGTGCAGGAGCCCTGTTAGAGCTATAGATGTACCACCTTTTTTGAATACATTTTCTTGGCACAAATTGGTGTGTTTTGTTGGTCTGTCACATCAAGCAATATCCTTGTCAGTGCCAACTAATTGCTATCAATCAACTGCTGAGCACAGAGGCTGGTCTGAACGTTTATTAAAGCCTGTTAGAAAGCACAGGACACATGATTCCTGCTCAGGAGGCTGGGAGGGTGGATCTGGAGGAAATAGGCTGACACATCCACGTCCCGCGTTTCGGGTGGGTAGATGGAGCAGGCGGGAGTGATTTATGTCAGGATTTAGTGCCTGTCACTTGGGAGCGAGTGTGAAAGCGGTCAGGAAGAAACCAGCCCTCCCTGATTGCTGCAGGGACCATCAGGGACCATCTGCTGGCTCACAGGCTGCTGGCAGAGCTGCTCCTGGGGGGATGCTGGTGCAGGGCAGCGAGGAGTGCAGGTGATGTTCACACAGCACAGCTGAAACCATCCCGAGCATCCAGCCCGGGGAATTCAGGGCACAACTGACTCGAGCCTCAATTTCTCCCTCCACTTAATTCATTTGCTTGCAGGCTGTTCAGTTTGGTGTGTGCTGCTCTTGGGTTGTCTTGGCATCCAACCTGGTGCTTAAATGGCATACAATTTATTAGGATAACAGTATTTGTAGCCCCGTTGTCCGGAGCTGTGCCTTTCCTCATCTGCCTCCTGTGCTGGTTCAAACCCGGGGGTCTCTCGGGAGGCCCCGAGTGGGGAACTCCCAGTTGTGCCCAGCACCTCCAGGGTGTCCATGCAGGGCTCCAAAGGTCACAGCTCTTGTGCGTGTGAGCATTTATTACCCTCCAGTCTGTTCTCAGGAGTCCCATTTCACCACCATCATCAGCCCTGGCCGGGGCATCAGGCAGGTCAGGGGTGTTTTATCTCTCTCTTTATGACTCCCTGTGTTTTTTTAGGAGGAGCAGTTCATTCCTTCTCTTTCTCACAAGCTCAGTTGAAAGTTCTGGAAATAATGTTGGCTGTCGATGTCTGAGGGGTTTTTATTCGTTAAGAGGAGCCGAGTGTTCACCTTAATTTTAAAACAAGACATAAAGCTCAGAGCCCAAAGCAATTGCAGGACTCCCCAGCTGTGTGGAATAGCAGCAAACGAGCAGGGCTGCAAATGAGGGACAAACAGCTGTGCCTCGTTTGGGCCTCTTTTCTAACAACAGGAGCCCTTCTTTCAGTGAAAGCCTTTGTAGGCTCCAGTGTACTGGTGCTCAAGACATTCATAAACCATTTCAAGGGCCCTCAGGATTTTTATTTTTTTTTCCCCATTGAAAATATGAGACATAATTCTGGGAAATGTGACTTGCTGTGACAAGAGGCACAAAGAAAATACACCTGAGTTGTGAGGAGGAATGAACAGGTTTGGGGAGAAGGAGGAAGAGTCACACTCTCCCTCCCCCCTTTCTCTTCTCTGTCTGTGCTGGATGGTGGAGTTGGGTGAGTAACACATATTTTGTGTCTTGTATTTAAATTGTGAGGGTAGCTTGGGGAGGTTTTTCCCAGATGAATGTCTTGCTTTCCGACTGGAAGATGTGTTTTGTCCTTGCTGTTCCGTTCTAGAATTCTAGTTCTAGATACTGGCACCTCTCTGCTGTTGTTTCTGGGATCTGGAAATCCTTATCTGGGATTTCTTGTGCTTTGGGGACTTTGTTTTATAATAGAAGTTTATTTAAAATAAGCAAACAAACAGAAAGTGGACAAATCATCATGAAAGCACTTGAACGGCAGAGCTGTGGATTGTTCCCTCTTGGCAGAAGACATCTGTCTTACCATTCCTATGCGTTGTCATCAGATTACAGTTTAATTTCCTTGTAAACAGTATAGGAAAATGTTTTCCAAGTGTATTCCTGGGGGGCTTTGCTGATAACAGACAGTAAGAAGGCATTTTCCTGCGAAAGCTGCTGTTGTGCAGTGCAGAATTGGGATGGATCTTCAGAGAAATATCCAAGAGCACTGATTGCTTTGCCCAGGTGGACTGTTAGAGGAGTGCACCTTCCCCAGCTGCATATTAACTTTCATAATTCGCTGGTATCTTTTCTAATCCATCACATTTGCCTTCTGAGAAAATCCCTGAGAAGTTTCTAGAAAGAGACCTGGGATTTTGCTGATGGAGCCCGACTGGATCCACGACAGAACAGAGCCAAAATATTGAAATAGGGCTTTAAATTTTGGATAGTGCTTTACAAACAGGCTATTGCTTTGGGATAGTGGCTTTTCCTTTAAAATTAAACAGTACAAGATCCAAAAAGAAGCATTTGCTCATTAAAAAATAAAGGCTGTGAACAGGCAAAAAAAAAAATGAATATGTGTTTAATCAAGATAAGGATCTCCATAGGAAAATCAGGGGGGTTGTAACACATATCTTAATTTCTGTGTTCTCTTCTCGTGCTTCCAGGGAATCCTTGGTTGTCCTGGCTGGAGAGGCTGGGTTTCTTGTTCAGTGAAGCTGGGTTTGCACGTGGTGTTGGAAGGAAGGGCTTTGCTGAGGGGCTGTTTGAGAGCAGCCCCAGGAGGGAGGAGGCCCAGGCTGTTGGTCCAGGCAGGGGCAGAGCTGTGGGATTTGGGTTCTTCTGGAAATGTGGTTTCCAGGCAATTGGCTGCAGAGCACAGGGCCCAGGGGGTTCTGCAGGGGTTTGCACTGCCAGGTGAGGCTTTGTTTGCTGCAGGCTTGAATTTCATCATTTTCAAGGCATTAATTCAGAAGCATTTCAAATATGCATTTTCTCCCTCCTCCCCAATTAAAACAAGACCAGCTCAAAGTTTGTCAGATCTTGACTTTCCCCCCAAGCCTTCCCTTCATCTGTAGGCTCAGAGCTGAGCTGGACCTGTCCTGGGCCTGTCCTGGGGCTCCCCAGCTGCTCCTGGGGGGTGTTCCAGTGCAGTGGGTTGTTCACTATCAAAGTTCAGCACCTTGGCCTCTATTGAACTTTCCCCTTTTTGTCACGAAATACTGAAAGCGAGGAAGTGAATATTTGTTTTTGGTTGTCCAAACCAAAGCCACCTCAAAAGGGTTCAGTTTCTGGGAAGCAGCGAGCCCTGTGTAGGTTTGTAGGTATGTCATAGAGTGTTCCACAAAGTGTTATTCAATCCTGGTGTGTATTTTTAGTCACAGTTTATTTGTATTGTGGTAGAAATTGGAGGTAGTAAAAACAGAATAGATGTTCCCACTGGTGGGAAGTTTAGTACACGAGCCCAGAGCAAACTAATTGGGTGCAGTAGGTGGGTGGGTGAAGAAAACCAAACCCCCCCAGCGAGCAGTGGGAGATGTGTCCTAAAAGCAACCCCAAACCCTCGCCAGATCCCACTGGCTTGGTTCTCAGGCCAGAGCGATTTCTGGGCTGCAGAAAGCAGCAGTGCCATTGTGTCCCAGGAAATAATGATCCTGCAGCATTCCCATCCCACCAGAGCTGCCTGTCACCCTTTGAATGTGGAACAGATCCATGCCCAGCTGCACTTCCAGAGGAAATCTGGACAAGGTCAGGTCACGGGGAGGTGTCCCTTGGCTGGGGAACCAGGTACAAGATTATTTGCTTTTTTTATTTTTTTGGTGTACCCAGTGACAAGAGCCTGGTCTCTATTTGTACACAACTTGAAAGCAGAATGATTTGCATTCGGTGGCACAGACACCAGAATGGACATATGGATTGTTTTGAAGGAAGTGAAAGTTGTTTTGTTTCTGCAAACTGGAGTGGTTAAAAATACCTTGTCAAAAAACCCTCCCAAACCTGCTTTTCCTTCAGGCAGTTCTGTGAGGGCTTGTTCAGGGGTTAACATTGCAGGCTGGAGTGACTGGGAGTTGTAAGAACCCTTGGAATGTGTAAAGAGGGGAAAGATTCCGTAGATAAGGCTGAACTCTGAACTCGGGGCACAATCCAGTTTGTGGTTAATCTCCCCCAATAAAAGCAGCATCAGCTGTGTGCCCGAGCCAGGACAGCAGCACCTCCTTCCCCTGGGCAGAGAAAGGAGGCTCCTGCACTGGGGAGAGGGCACAGACTGTTCAGGCTCATGGAAACCAAAGCCTCTTGCAGGGGAAATGTTTTTTGTGGGTGGGTGGGGTTTTTTCCCCTCTGACACCCCCACGATCCCCCTGCCCATTTCTGTTCCTGTGTCACTGGGGGCTCTCCCAGGGCTGTTGTGCAGCCATGGAGGCAACAAATTTGGAGTTACCTGTTTCTGTACAGGCAGGGAAGAGGGGAAGAGACATCCACAGGCATCCATTGCAGCTGTGCCTTCATTCAGAAATGTTTCAAAGTGGTAAAAATCTGACTTGGATGTGACTCCAAGTCCAATATTTTATCAGGAGAGATCTGTTACTTAGTTTGCATCTCAGTGTGCTCTCCTTTTTGGGATTATTGTGGTTCCCTCCTGACTTCTGAAGGTTCTGAAGAAGTAAAAGTAGAAGAGCTTGAGAAGGAGTAGGTTTGTGTGAGTCTTGTTTTCTCAGACACAGCCCTTTGGTTCTGTGGCAGTCAGTCCTGTTCATGTGTTTAGCCTTAAGTATTTTATGTGAGGATAACCTGAGTTGATTCTAGAACACAGGAAAAAATGGTTCATGAGTCTAACACAGAAGTAGGATGAGATTATTTCTGGGTCACAGTTAATCTCGATTACAGTGGTCATGGAGTGAACCTGAAGGTGTTTGAAATGTGGGCCTAGAGCTGTTTGAAAATCTGCAAGGGGAAAAAAAAATTACATAAACTTTAAATCCAGGAATCTGCATTCTTTTCCAAAAGTTGCTGGTGAGTTTGGCTGGACTGCCCAAGGCAGCCTGAGCCCCTGGTTGTTAGACAGCAATGACTGGGCAGCTGGGGACAATCAGGGCTCTTTGTCTTGATTTTAGCACCTGATGTTCATTGAACTTCACTCCTGCTCCCCCAGAAATTAAGGCACTAAAACCACAGTGTTACCAAAACCTTAAACCAGTCCCACAGGCACAGCAAACTGGGATTTGGTCATACCTGGAGCAACGTCCCATCACCTTCCTGAAAGCAGGAGGTTGCTGTGTCATTCTGATTCTCATTTACTCAATCTCTTCCCTTTGTCCATCATTCCAGGTGATTTCCTGGCCTGGGATGTGATTTCTTTTCTGACAGTCAGAACATACCGGGGTGTGGGCCTGGCCTGGACAGTTGGTTTCCATTCTGGGTTGCTGCTGAGTGATGGCCTCGAAATCCTTGTCTCTGTTAACCTGTCTGCAGAAAGGGAGATAAGGCTGCTCACAGGCTCAGCTGAAGCACTTAGAGGGTTATCTCTTGTGATAGGCTGCTTGTTAGGGGAGGATAAAATGGCTTGAGAGCTTGTGCCAAAACCAGACTGCACTGAACATTTGGAGAAAATGATTTTAATTTAAATTTTCGCTCTTGCTGCTGGTGGGAGCCAGAAGGGAAGGAGCACTTCAAAAAGCAAGTCTTGCTTCTCCCTTGCCAGGCTCAGGGAAGGCAGGAGTGCAGCAGTGCCCATGGCAGGGGGGCAGCCCGTGGTTCTGATGGCTGAGGTGGGGGCATCACTGACAAGGCTGCATCTTATTTAAACCAAGTTTCAAACCCTGCTCCTGCTGTTGAAGAATACAGTCCTGTGAGTGCAAAAAATACTCTGCCATTGCTTTTCAAACAGGGCCCTGCTGATCTGAGCCAAGGTTCTTGCTTGGAAGATTCCTGAGGAAAGGACTGGACTTTGAAATAGAGGAAAAAACACCCATAGGACTCTAAATTATACAGTACCTTGAAAGAATATAGGGCAGGGATGGCAGAGCTTGTTGTGGCTGGATGGGAAGTTTATCATTAAGGGATCATCCCTGGTTGTCCCAGCTCAGTTCCAGTGCCAGGCTGGGTGGTGGTGTCAGGGATTGAGGGAATCCTTGGGAGAAGACTCCTGGGCTGCTCAGGAACCCAGCCCTTCTCCCCTGCCCCTGCTGGCACTGCCCAGGGTTCAAAGTGCTGCCTCTGAGTCACTGCCCCAGTAGGACCTTCCAGAGGGAAACAAAGGCTGGATGCTGAGCTGGAAATGCTGTCCCTGAGGTCTGTCTGCACTCACAGCACTGCTCACACTCTGCTCTTCAAAGGGGCTCTATTTTCACCCCAGTTTATGCCCCCTCCTCTCCCCCCCATTTTTTTAAGCCACCATTTTCTTGCTCTCTGGGTTTTTGTGGGGGTTTTTTGTCATTTTTTGTCATTATATCATGTTTCTCGGTGGAGATGCTTTTTTTTTTTC
>NW_016690368.1:259993-291368 GCF_001604755.1 Lepidothrix coronata
CCCGGTTCCTCAGGGATGGGGCAGGGCTCCCCCGGTTCCTCAGGGATGGGGCAGGGCTCCCCCGGTTCCTCAGGGATGTAGAGGCCAGGGATGGAGCAGAGCCTCCCTCCCGGCTCTTGCAGGGATGCAGGGCCAAGGCAGAGCTGGAGCAGAGCTCCCGGGATGCAGGGCCAGGGCAGAGCTGCCCTATTCCCCCGGGCTGGAGCGGAGCTCCCGGGATGCAGGGCCAGGGCAGAGCTGCCCTGTTCCCCCGGGCTGGAGCGGAGCTCCCGGGATGCAGGGACAGGGCAGAGCTGCCCTATTCCCCCGGGCTGGAGCGGAGCTCCCGGGATGCCTGCGGGATGTGTCAGCGGCGGCAGCCGGGGCGGCGGGTGCAGGGCGGAACAGCCGCAGTCTGGGCTCCAGCCCCGGCTAGACTGGAGAAACTTATAATTGAGTTCCTGAGCCTGCCCTCCCCTCCCTGCAGCTCAGCTGAAAAACACCCTGGCTCCCAGCCATGCCCTTTCACAGTGACCTTGCCTGCAAATAGCGCGCAGGAATTTTTACAGGCGCTGTGCACTTGGAAAAAGGGCTGGGGGGCGGGGGGGGACCCGGGGAGGGGGTGCCGGTCCCGCTGGTTTAAAAACCAAATCCATCAGCCTCCCTTGTCAGCCTCCCCCCCTAAAAAAAACCCCACTGAGCCCATGAATTGCAAATTTCGTTTCATTGTGCTTCCTCCTTTTTACAGTGCTATAGATTAATTTCTCTCTCTCTGATGGTATGACAAATTTTAAGTCTCTACAGATTGATGGAGCTGAGTGGTTTAAAGGGAATTGTTTTACGTGGTGGCAGGCTGATATACACTGCATGCTTAGGTTCCTTGCACACAGAATTATTCTTTGACATGTATGTAAAAAATATGTACTTAAAATACAGGGAAAGTGAGTGTGTGTGTGTATGAATGTATAAAAATGTTCCTCCATCCAGTTATGCATGAACATAATGTAAGATGATCCTGGTAATGGCTGTCTCCTTAGTGTATATACATAAAAAGCAGCAGCAACCACTGGCTAAAAATAACCCCAAATTCTTCTCTCAGATTACATCAATTAAGCTCAGAACATTTGATGTAAAAAGTTGGGCAGTTCAATTCTGTTTAAGAATCACAGGTTCTGGTGGGACACTGGGATGGAGACTGAGGAATCCTCGGGGCAGGGACACAGGGCCACCCTTGGCCCCTGCACCTTCTGCCATTGGTATTAACTCAAATGATGAGCTTTTCTGGGAGGGACAGTATGCCCCGTGCCAGCACAGGTGTCACGGGAGATATTCTTGCTGGAGCTGCTCGTGCAGCCTCTCGGGTTTGAGGGTGTTCAGCACTTTGCAGGATCCTGCTGTTCACACGTTGCCACCTTGTTCTCCGTGCCCTGGTCGCCTCGTGTAACGTGTCACTGGTATCACCCTCTTCAGGCGTGTGTTCAGACCTCACCACACAAAAGGGAAAATTGATAATCTAGAAGTGGCTTCAATTAAAACTTGTTTTTCTCGTTTGCTCTCCCGGTGTTTGTGTCTGGGGCAGCCCCGCTCCCTGTAGTCAGCAGAGCTGCTTTTCACTGCTCTCTGAAGTTCAACTGTTGCAATCAAAGGTAATTTTGTTTGTGCAAGATACTCATCTCCAAAGGAAGGGCCAAGAACAGGGGTGAAAGAGAGGACAGCAGGCTGATGACTTAAGTGTTCCTGTCAGGCCTTTCTGACAACCCCAATAATTCTTTAATGGCTTCCTAATAAAGGGTAACATCATTATGTCTGAGAGGTTTTTTGGATCGCTTTTCTCCTCATTTGCTAAAGGGGATGAACAAGAAGTGGTCAGAACCAGCAGACCTCTGCCTGTGTCTCCACGTTGTGCTGAGATGTTGCTTCAACAGTGTCTGAGATGTTTTTAGCTCTTCTACAGAAAGGAAGTCACAGACTAAATGTCATTGCACCTAAATCAACTGCAGGATTCACCAGGACATGTTATGCTCTGCATAAGCACCTCAGAGTCTCCCCAGAGGGTTTTGATACCTGAAGGATAAAAAAAAAAAAATAAAGAAAGAAAAGGATTCTTCTGTTGCAAGATAGAATTTGCTTGGTGTGACTCTCTGAGACATATGGTGCAGCAGCACCTGTTTTGTAAGTATGATCTCAGTGCAGAGAGAGCAGATCCTCGAGAATAGAGGAAATTTCAGCTCTCCTTCCCAGAATTCCACCTGGCTGCCACCTGCTCCCACATTTAATTGGCCTTAGTCCCTTGGCTCCCCACTCCGACCGCAGGGTAGGCAGGAGGAAGCGGAGACAGACAGGGAGTGTGCAAAGTGTTGTGGGGAAACAAAAGGGACTTGGAAAGAGCAGCTCGGGGAGGAGCTGGGCTGGGTGTGTGAGCCTCAGTCCCCAGGGGACAGGGGCTGTCACAGCTCCTGGTCCTCCTGGGCCAAATAACCTCGGTAACTGGGTGTGGGACATGTGGCACCTCTGCAGGATCCGTTGCCCCTGTGTGGCTCTGAAGGTTCCATCCTTCCAGTTCTGTAGCACAAAATAGTGGTGATAACAGCTGGGAGTATCCAACTGTGGCTGGCAGTGATTTCCACCCACCAGGGATAAACATCCCGACAAAACTGAAGTGTTTATTTGCATGTGGATGTCGCTGCTTGGTAAATCCCAACACATCTGGTTATCACCACTGAGATTTGCCAGTAAAAAGGAGGGTGTTTTGCCTCGTTTTTCCCAGAACAAAGTGAGCGTGGCTGCTCCTGGAGGGGAGGTCTGGGAAGCTGATACTCAACGGATCTCATTCCTCCCTGGCTGGGTTCACCCCCACCCCTGCCGAGTTCAACCACCTTTTTTCACTGACTGAGTGTGACCACAAATATTTAACCACGGGTTCTGAACTCGCTCTAACCACACTGGTAGCCGTGGTGAAGACGAGCAGCTTCGGAAGGAAAAGGTGGTGGTGACACATGAACCTGGGCGGGTCTGTGAGCTGAGCACTAGTTTGGAGCACTTTGTCTCTCTGTCTCCCTTTCACGTGTGAACCCTGGACAGCCAGCTGGGGTGAGGGGCTCAGAACACTTCAAATAAGGACTTTGTATGGGCCCTGGGTCATGGGCAGAGCTGATGAGGCTCAAGTGAATTCTTGGTGAGGCCAAGATTCTTATCGGTGCTGTGCTGTGAAGTGAGCAAGCTTTCCCTTCTGAGTGAGGCCTGCAACTGCTTATTGTCCTCCAGCCATCTCTGAAGTGCTCCGCATCCATTTCTGCCACTGAAAACATGCAGCTCCGAACTATTCTGAGCTCCCTGAGCCCAGAATTCCACTGACACGTGTTGGGAGAGGCTTCTCAAATAGCTCAGGGAAGCCTTTTTCCATCGCCTGGTTTTGCTGTGCAGCAGAGCTCTGGGTGTCATTGCAGCACCTGGGTGGTGGGTGGACACCTTGTCCCTCTGCACGTGCAGAAGGGAGCAGAGGGATGTCCAGAGGAGGGACCTGGCTGTGGTGTGGGGACTGCAGAGAGTTTGCTGGGGAGCACTGGGGCCAGGGAGGCACCCGGGCACTGGGAGGGGCTCTGGCTGACCTGCAGCACTGAGTTAAGGTTCTTTCTGTGTTGCTGCACTTTCACTTCCTCGTCTAGAAGAGCAGCAAACTGCAGCTGAGCACTCCTGTTATTGCCCTGTAGGCCCCCTGTGCAGCAGTGGGGAGAGTCTGTGCAAGGAGGAGATAAGGGAACCACCTCAGCTGAGTGAGAATTAATTGCTTTTGCTTTGGGTCTTGAACATTCCTTTCCTGTGTATAAGGCTGTAATGGTTACTTTAATATGTGGAGGAATATATGAAGTTGTCTTTTACCTTGTGCTCTGTTAAATTTTGTTTAACACCTATGAGAGATGTCAGAAAAGGCAGGAACCAGGCCTGAGCTCTCCCATAGTTTGTGCTGCCTATAGGAGGGAATATGTGCAGTTCTTGGGGTCTGTCCCACAGTTTGTGGGTACAGCCATGACCTGGAAGGCTGCAAACACCCCCCCACCCCCCGTTACACCTGTGCTGGGGCTGGAGCAGAACCTGCTCCGTTACAGAAACCGTTTGGATAAAATCTATCCCTCCAGGGCCTTTTTGTTTACTCTGAAGCTCCTTTATGCTGCTGTAAAGAGGTTTTAGTGCAGTTTGGAAGGCGCTGCACAGCCCGTCACCAGCTCCCGAGCACACAAACGGGGCCATTGCCAGCTGTTCTCCGGCAGCTCAGATCCCAAGGCCCAGCTCTCCCCCGGGAATGGAGCACAGGGATGATGCTGAAATGCAGGAGCAGAACAGAGTGGGGGAGCTGTCCCTGTAAATCACGTCCCAGTCAAACAGCATTAAACATTCCCAGTGCCAAGTGTGTATTATCCACAGCTCTGAGCAGGGCAGAGAAGGAAAGGCCAGAGCCTTGGAGGAGCAGGGGGTGTTCACAGAGGTGTCTGAGCCCACTCAGACAGTCCTGCAGGGGCTGTTTCTCTGCCTTGTTTTTATATTTAGGGACAGTCCAGCTCCAGGTACAACATCTCTGGCTCTGCACTGAGGCAGCCGGGCAGTGTTGGGTGTTGTGGTGGCCTGGACAGGGTGCTGGTGTTTGTGTCTTCCCGGGATCCAGATTCCCACGTGCTCCATGGGATGTTGTAGTGAGGAGTCTCGCAGTTGCTGGAGTGGAAGCTGGGACTAAGGATATGTAAATTTAATTCCTTCTCCACATAAATCCTCTGTAAGTATGATCTAAATCGTGTTAATCCAGATCTGTAAAAAGAGGCCTTTCTTTTCCTTTTCTTTGGATTTAAACTCTTTGCAACAGGAATTGCTTGTGTGTGTGTGTGTGTGTGTGTGTGTTCACAGCACTGGGCTCGTTTGAGGTCTGTGAAAACTTCTGCAGTGTTCCTGCTGAAGGAATGGGACCCACTGGAGGTTGTTACAGAGAGAGCAAGGTCTTGTCAGGGAACTGAGAATTCCTCCTCCTGCCAAGGAGGAAGCCAGGGTAGAGATTGCCTGGTGCTGTGTTTGATTGCAGAACAAAGAAGGAAGTCATTAGGCCACACCCTTTCTGTGTTCCCTTCCCCTGCGCGGATGTAAATTTGGGACTGAGACCTTCAGAATCCTAAAGGTTGGAGGGTACTCGTTCCCTGGAAGAACCAGGGTGGATGGTGCAGAGCCCTCAGAGCTCCCGTGCACCAACAGGACCCAGGTTTGCTGCCAGCTGAAACAAGAAGTTCCGTACGAGTCTGGTTTTCTCCTCTCCATATTTCTTTTTTCCATTAGCTTTAGAGTCAGTTAATGTTTATACAGACTGAGTCACTCATCCCTACCCAGCCACCAAAGAATGCATTTAATTCACAGCTCAAGAAGCAAACTGAATGTTTAAATTGACTCAACCTTTGAGGAGGCTTTGATCCGCTCTGGAGCAGTGACTAAGTGAAACCAGGGGAAGTCAGACTGCAGTGCCCAGCTCACGGCTGGGCTGGGGGACCCTTGGCACAAAGAGCCCTGAATGTCACAGCAGCTGGGGAGTGGCACTGGGGGCTCTGGGGCCGGGACAATGCTGCTTTCTGCAGGGCACCACAGTGCAGAATGGCTGGGCAGCAGCCAAGGGCACACCACGGCCGGGCCTCTGCAGGGTGGTTTTGGAACTGCCAGCCCCTTCCAGGGCTTGGATTTGGATACCTTGGAGGGATTTAATTTTCACAAAGTGCTGAACACACACGTTCTGAAAAGAAACAGGGCGCTGGAAACTTGTCCTGTGCGAAGCCTCGGTTGTTGCTTTTTTCAGGGCATGTGCTCCTTGTCAGGTTTTCAAATGTCAAACCAGTGGTATTGAAAGAAAAGTCAATCAGACGTGGCCAAAGACCGAGGCATTAAAAGGAGCCTTTTCTGTGCTGTGCCCATCCCATCTGCCTGTTGTCCATCCCTCTCCCCCGTTATTCCTTGCACCTCTGGAGCACTGAGGGCTTTTACTGCAGCTGGAAAGAAGGTGTAAATAACTGAGCTGTGTGTGGCTGGCTGTGGGAAGTATCCTTGATCTCTCCTCTGGGGACTCTGCAGAGTGTGGAATGTGTCCTTTCCGGGCTGTAGTGCCCTGCTCGTGTCTCTGACCACCATTCCATACTGAACCAAGGGCTCCAGAGCCTTGCAGAAGGGGGGGAAATTGTCTCTTTTGAGCCGTGCAATTCCTGTTGTAGGTTTTCTGGGGAGCAGCCAGAAATCCCTGCACACTGCCTCTCTCTTCTCCCTCTTATGCACACTCTGTCTCTCTAGCTTTTCCCTTGCCTTTTGTGCCAAGAATGTGGTGGGGGAAGGGGGAACCGCACAGGAAATGCCTCTTCTTTTCTCTAACGACATTTCCAGCTGCATTTGGATGGGAGAATTCGAGGAGGGGGAGAGCATCAAATCAGTGGAAAGTTGTTCGGCTGCCAAGTCAAACTGGTACATTTTAGCTCTGGAGACAGTGGAGCCTTTTCTCCTGAATTTTGGCCCATTTTTAAAGTTCCGTTTTTGGAAAAGCAGGGGGAAAAGAAGTTAGTGACATCAGCGCTCCTGGTTTTTATTTATATGCGTGTTTTTTCAGCAAAAGTAGAGCTAAATTGTAGCTTTACTTTTAAAGGTTGAAAGTGCAGCGGGTTTAGGAAAGCTCGAGCAGGGTGATGCCTTTTTCTTTCACAGCGAGGAGTGTCTCCCTGCCTCTCCATCTTTTATCCTCCTTTATCCACCCACCCACCCACGAGCAGTGCCAGAACCTCCTGCTCTGGGCCTCCCACCCTTCTCCTCGGTGTTGGTGTTCAGTAACTCTGCTGTCACACCTGGGGCAGGAGCTGAAGCAACACCCTGCACTGCAGGATCAGCCCTTTCCCAGCAGCTGTGGATTGATCCGTGCAGGGAGAGCCCCACAACTGATGAGGTGCCAAGGAAGCAGAGGGGGCAGTTGCAGAGTAGAGGAGTGGGAGGGATCCAGATGGGACAGGAGATGAAAGGTGGTGCAGCCAGACAGCAGGGTTTCTTCTCTTCATCTCGGTCCAAGGAGGAGGAGGAGTTCTCCCCGGCTGTCTGAAGTGTTGCAGGAGATGGGCTCTGCCTGTGGCAGGCTAAATTTGGAGTTTATCTCTCTCCTTGGTTCGGTGCCCAGCATCCTGAGATCTTGTGTTCAACTCATGTTCAAACAGTCTCCTTTTTGTGGCTTGTGAGAGTAAAACTTGTGGTGGCCCAAAGAGGAGTGTAGGGAAGCACCAGAGTCCTTCCACTGGTGACTGTGACAGTTTTAACTCTCGAGCACTGTGGATTTTGCAATTGTTTGCCTTATAAACTGTGTTTCTTTGAGTAAGGTGCAGTGAGACATCAAAGCTCTGCAGCAGCTTTACCTTCTGGAAAAAAAAATATATAAAAGGAGGAGGAAAGAAAGGGGGGGGGGAAAGCAGCTTGTTATTAGCAGCCTGGTTGTCTGCATTTAGAAAACCTATTAAAAATGCATCATGCTGAGGAGACAGTCTGCACAGTGTGTAAAAAAGATGGGTTGCAATAATTCTGTCTCGGTGTTTTGAACCACAGCCTCAGACAAAATACACAGGATGGGGAAGGGGGGGGTTGGGAATGAAATTCTAAGAAAAGTTGTTTATTGCAGTGCAGAGTGTCCTGGAGTGGAACCAAACGCGTGACTGTGTGAGGGCCCCGGGGAGCCGAGGGCAGGAAAAGGGGACAGGGAGGATGGGGGAGCAGGAGATGCCCCTGTGAGACTGAGATGATCCCCTGGTGAGGGTACAGGAGAGCTGGAGTGGAGCTCAGCTGGATTGATCCCCATCTCCCTTGGGCTGGGGTCAATCAGAGCTGGCTTTCTGGAAGTCACATGGCAGGGCATTGATGGGAATCTCCAATATGATTTAACTGGAACACAGGAGTTGTTTGATTCTCCTTCTGTGTGTTTGCTGAGGTTAACAGGGTGCACAGAGGGAGCAGAATGTCTGCAGGAAGTGGGGGGGATGGAAAGTCCAGCCTGTGAATTCTCTGTGCCCAAGGGACTCTGCTCTGGGTCCTGGAAAGGCCCTGGCACAGAGTTCAGGTCACCCCCAGCAGGGAGGGGGGATCAGTCACCTGCAGGAGCATCCTCGTGGTGCACAGGAGGGCCCTGGTGCCCCTCAGGGACTCACACCCTGTGTTCAGGTGTCCACAGGCCTGGTTGGTCACCCCCCCAACTTGCAGCATCCCCAGATCCAGCTGTGGGTCCCAGGGGTTTTCCCCAAATGTGCAGTTGTTGCCTGTCCCCCACGACTGTTCTCTCTGGCAGCACGGCCGAGCAGATGGGCTCTGGTGTGGTGCCAACTTCCCTGGTGCTGCTCCACAGCCTTCTGTCTCTGCTTCCAGAGAGGAGAGGGGAGGGAGTGCTGGAACTTCCTCCTTTCCAGGGGTGAGTCCCCCTTTGCCCCGAGGGACCCCACAAAGCCAGAGGCACCAAACTTGCCCAGCACGTGCCGTGTGTTTTTTCACAGCCTTCAGGGTGATGCCCTTGGCTGTGAGCAGCCTCTGCCCTGTTTCTTCTCCTCTCCAAAACGCTGCATTCCTTTATCTTTCTGCTCCCAAGCCTCTGGGGCCTGTTGTGTTGTCCCTCTCTGCTTTCCAAGTGCACAGGGGAGGCTCAGCTGTGTTTCCTGCAGATTGGGAGGGAAGGAGCAGCGAGGGAGCTCTGAGCCTGCCCCTTCTGATAGCAGGAATTGTTTTCACTTGGCATTTCCATATTCTGTAGCTGTGCTGTTTTTCTTACCTAACACTGAAGAAAAATAACTGTAGTACTGCAGTACTGGGAGTTCACTGGCTCTGACCTTTGGGAAATCTTTTTATTCAGAGGTTTGAGGTGCCTTGTGTTTGTTTAAAGGCAAACAAAAAAAACTGCAGAAAGCCCTAAACTGTGATAAATAATTTCTTCCATTTATTACTTTTTCCTTGTTCTCTCTTCACATGTTTGTTGTATGAAGATTTTTCTTTGCTGAAATGCAGTAATGGAGCAAATCAGTGTCCAGCAAGGTGTTTTCTCACAGCCTCTCCCCTCAGAACTTCATTTTAATATTGGAAGCAGTCTCCTGCTCTTGCAAGTATAACTCCCTGTGGCTTAGGTAAAGAACTGTCTGATGGCTGCACTTGGTTTTGGACACACAGCTCAGCCTCAGATGGACAAGAGTTGGGTTTTGCTCTTGCTGTGCTGGCTTTTTGTGGCAGTTTATTGTGTCCTCTCGTGCCTGTTTCTCCAGCTGCAGACAGTGAGTTACAGACGTGTTTAATTTGTGTGCATTCCCACGCCTGCAGAGCCCCAGGTGACGTGTGTGGGGATGCTGTGAACTGTCCTGACAAACTCAGGGCCATTCTGGGCACATCATTTCTTCTGCTGGGCTTGAATTGGTCCCTGATGATCTGTGCTAGGCCCTGTCTCATGATGCCACTCTGCTGGTTTGATGTGTGCAGGGAACCTGCTGTGGAGCAGGGTGTGGATCCCAGCCCTGGACCGATGGGACTGTGCCTTTATCCCGAGCAGTACCTTGAGGGATCAGATGTGCCTGGCAGCCCCTGGCTATCCTGGACATTTCTTTCCATGTCTCCGTGCTTCTCCCCAGCCTGCCTCGGGCCAGGCTGTGTTTGTGGAGCTGGAGGTTGGCTCAAAGTCGCTGTTATGGCGGTTTCTATGGAGGAAAAAAAACACAGGGGTTGCCAGACCTGGAAGAGTATTAAAAAAGGAGAAGAAGGAAGTGGAGGGAGGGTGGTGAGGGGAGTGTGGGGTGGAGGAGAAATGTGATCCTCTTGTGCTCCAAAGGTAGAAGAATCTTGATTTCACCCCTCTCTCCCCATCTTTGAATCCTCAGTGGTGGGGTTTGACTTCCCAGGCTCGCAGAGTCAGGCTGAACTCTGGGTGTGATTCCAGCAGGGATGGGTTCTGCCCACGGAGCCAGTTCAGGGGTGTGGGGACCAGGTTGGGGTTCAGCTGTGGGGGATCCCAGAGGTGCTTTAGGTTCCTTTCTGTCAGAGCCCCTGGTGCAGAATTGGGTGATAACAGAGCGAGTGTTTCATCCAGGAGGTTCCAAACCCTCCCTTGCCTTCCTTAGATTTTTAAGTCAGTCCCGACTGTGCTGTGTTAGGAGCAGTTCCAAACTGCTCCCCCTCTCTTGCCACCTCCCTTGTGAGCTGGATTTCAGGAGTTGTGTTCCAGGTGTCCCAGCAGAGCCTCTGGCAGGGGATGGAAGCCCCCACCCCGTGGTGTTCCTGGCAGGGAGCGGGTTGGGCATCCCGCTCTCCCTCTGCCTGCTGCAGGACACGTCTCTCCAGGTCCTGACTCCGGGGAGTCCTTGCAAGTTCCTGTAAAACAGGAGGGCTGACGTGTGCTGAGCGGGGTGCAGAGGGACCAGAGCAAATCGAGGAGAAATCATCTGCCCTCAGATTCATCCCTGGCCTCCAGCCTCCTGACAGATGTCGGTGTTAAACGTGTCACTTTGTAGCTGTGGTTTTGGGTGATTCTGAGGCTGGTTTGGGTGATTTTGTAGCTTTGTGCTGCTGTCTCCCTAGAGGTGAGACCCCCACCCTCAGCTCCCTCACTGAGCCCAAAGCAGCCCTGAACAAGGGCTGGTGGTGTCTCTGCAGGGTCCCAGACCTCAGCCCAGCAGAAATTCCGGGGTCTTCAGGTGCTGTGATAATAATTCAGGCCTGGGCTGAGATCCTTGAGATCTGGAAACTTGTTGTGTGACCAGACCCGGAGCTGGTTCCAGGGAAGCTGGGAGCAATTTATGGTTTTGTGCAGAAACCAGACAGAATTTCTGTGGTTTTTTTCCCCTGAGTTTTGGTTTTATTGGCCTCAGAAATAGTCATAGGACATATACAGGCATATAGAGCTGAAGTGAAAAAACCCTCAGTGCAGTTTCTCACGGTAGAATATTCAGTTGTTCCTCATTATAAGGAATATTCCCCCTTTTTGAGACTCAAAGGTACCTCTCTCAGAAATGCTGAGTCACAGAACTTTGGTATTTTTGCCTTTAAAAGAAATCCCCAGCTCTGGTTTGTTTAAACTTTCCTGTGTTGATAAAAGTCACATTTTGGGCTCTTCTTTCTTCCACATTTTACATTAGAAATCAAGACAAATCAAGGAACCAATTCTGTACTCCCTGGACATAATTATTTGCACCTTAGGGCTCAGTATAATTGCTTTTATAGGTAGATAGAGAATATTCTCAGAAATACTCAAAAAGCATGATCTATTTTATATATTTTTACAGAGAAAAGATTGGTGTTTTTTTTTAAAAAAGGAAGAAACCCACCAGAATCTTTTGCATTAACAGCAAACTTAAGATAAACGTGTTTGCTTCAGACAGCCCAGTGTGTCTTTTCTTTTTTACTAAATAGAGGTGATTTTATTTTCAAACAGTATTGTAGCTGTTTGTTGTATGCTGGTGTGATTTTATTTTCCAACAGTGTTGCATCTGTTTGTTCTCTGCTGGTGTGTTTACCTGGGGATGGGGCAGGTGAAAGCACAAGACAGACACACACACACACATGTATATATTTAAAAAAAAAAACAAACAGGGATCATCCCCTGGCTGACAGTGGGAGGGAGTTTTGTGCTAAGAAGAGATGGACTGCCAAGGGATTTTGGTGGTGGTGGTGTTGGTTGAAGTGTCCACACCTCTCCTTTAGGCTCTGGCTGTTGCCATTGCATGTCCTGGTGTCCTGAGGGGTGTCCCGACGTTTCCCCCGTGTCAGCGGGAAGAGCATTTCAGCTGTAGCCCAAAGGTCGGCGTGGAGAGGGCCTGGGAAAGGAGGAGCTGCTGCCCATGGTGGTTGGGTTGAGAACAAAGCCTGGAGCGCTCAGCCACATTCCCCCTGTTATTTTGACAGTTCAGACACTGAACCACAGGAAGGGCCGCTCCAAACGTCGGAATTGCAGCGTGGTCTGGAGGGTGAGCCCGGAGGGTGAGCTGTTCCCACTGGAATCCTGCTCTCAGCAGCCCTGCTTGCTGAGCTGGGAGAGGGTCCCTGCTCTGAAATGGGGGGTGTGCAGGGGGGCACAGCCAGGGAACCTGCTGGAGCTGCTCCAGCCAGCAATCCCCCTGGTCCCGAGCTCTGCCCTCAGCAAACACCGGCCCCAGCTGGCAGCTGAAGCCGGGCAAGAGTTTATTTTTATTTCTTGGAATTCGGTAGACCCTGAAATCTCTGTTAAATGTTAACTTTCAGAAGACACACACATCGGCACTCTGAACCACCGCTGGTGGAGAAGAGCAGAGATTATAGGGAACAGAAATCAAGCCAGATTGTGGCCTTTCCCAGCCTTCTGTCCTCCCTCCTCTCCGTGCCATGTCTGGGTGACCTGCAGGGGAATCTGCAGACAACTGTGTCCCATCGAGGAACCACGATGGTTCCCTGCTAACTGGGTTAAGGAGAAGCTGTGCTGGCGAGGATCTGATCCCATTCCCTCTGTTTTTCAGAGTGTTTTCCTTTCGGGGAGTGTGGTGGTTGCCATAGGAGAAGCCCAGCAGTTCGGGATCGGTTGCTGGAGTGTTGACTCATAGATCGAGCGCTAAAGAGGTGTTGGAGTCTGTGGAACTGTTATCAGGAATGGCACAAAATGTCTCTCTTGACTCAGTTTGTAAACTGCTTATGCATTTATAGTGAACAAAGAGACCTTGTTAAATAGGTAATTTTGACCTCAGGAAGGGAAAAAAACTATCCAGAATTCTAGTTTAAGTTTAAGGAGTTTCTCGTTCAGATGAAGCTTCTTCCTGTAAAGACCTGAGAGAAGAAATGCCTCCCTATTGCATTAATTTTAGGAGTTTCAGCTAGTCTTTTTAATATTTCTTTCCTCTTTCTCCCCACCAACAATTTGGAATTATTCCAAGTTCATGTCAAACTAGGATGTTGGATGACAATTGAAAGAACTGAATTTATGTTGAATCTTCTCCCTCTTTCTGAGTAGTAGTGGCTGAGGAGGATGATCTGTGCAAGGGAATGGTCTGAATTCCCCCCCTATCCCCCAAGTTTCAGATTTGATTTTCTGTGATGGTTCTGCAAATCTGGAATGACTCCATTGACATCATCTTGGCATTCATTTGTTGACTTTTGTTTCTCCCTGTGCTAATAGTAGTCGGTCCCTCTCTGATCCCACGCTGTGATTACAGGCTCCATTTCACAGCAACACCAGCACCAGATTCATTATTATTCATGCTGGAGTAGAGGCTGGAAACCAGAGTCACGACCTCCTGTGCCTCGTGCTCTGTGAATGCACCGACAGGCACCGGCTTCCTCCTTGAAATCTAATTTAGCAGAAAATGAAGCAAATGAATGAGGCTGTCGAGGGGAGGACAAAGGTAACGAGTAGGTGCAGCAGAGTCGAGGTGGCTGTTGTGCAACCTGATTGTTTTATTGTAATGCCAAATACAGGGATATCAGAGCAATCCACACCAACTTCCTTCACCCAGCCAGGATCAGCCCCTGCAGGGATCCTTCCGTGCCCCAAACATCTTCTGCAATAGATACTTCATAAAACCAGGTTGTTCCTATTTGGGAAAGAACAGAAGTGACGGCACAGCCGCATTTCTGGAGTCTGGATTTTTTTTTTTTCCTACTGCTTGTTTTAAAGATGAATTCCAAAGCACCTCAGCTATGCAGTAGAAATAATAATAATATCTGCTCTGCCCTCTCCCTGTTCCCACGTGAGCTGTGCACTCCTTCCCTCCAGCAGGGCACGTTGGGCTGGGGCAGAAACATTGGCTTCTCCCAAAGCCTGGTTCTAGGAGAAGCCTTTGCTACCCTGCTGTAATTGGGAACACTGATGAAACTATGACTGGTCCCAGCTCGAGGAGCTCTGCTGGGAGTGTTTATAGAGCATCCTGGAATCTCAAGTGAGGCTCCTCTGGCTCCTCGGATCAGTTTTAATTTACACAGATGTTTCTTCATAGTCTATTCTTTTCAGGCCCTTGGAATGATCAACAATTTAGTCTAATTGTGCAGGCTGTTTGGGCTGTGGGGCTGTTTATTTTGTCTGTATGTCTGGAATAGTCACTCTTTCAAGGACTTGACTCCACTCCACAGACCTCACATGATTTAAGAGGAATGGGCTGTGTTTGCTGAACCCTTGCAGTGATGTGCCCGAGCTGGGTTTCCAGGCTGTCCATCCTGTCCTGGCCCTGCTGGGGCAGGTTCTCCCTGCTGGGCTGGGGGTGGGACAGGCAGTGCTGACAACTATTACCTGGAAAGGGCTGAGACAGGGCTCTCACTCTGCTCACAGAGAACCATTTCCCTTTTCTGGAGATGCCTGCAGTCAGTTCCTACACTACTGTGTCTTATTTTAGCCTCCAGAATTCTCTGTGTGTCTTTGGGACAGCCCTTGCAGAGGCTGTGGGTCAGAGCACCCAGCCCCAGTGCCCCCAGTGTGTGCCAGCCTGGATTCCAGGGCCCTTCCAGTTCAGGGACGTCTTCCCAGTCCAGGAGTTGCTTTCATTGAGTTTCTATTGCATGGTAAATAACAGAGCTGGGTTTGTTGTAGTTTGCCTTCTAAAAATATAAACTATTGGTAGTATGATGTTGTTGTTTTGTGGGTTTTTTTCATAATTAAGATATTGATTATAAACAAATATTTCTGGCAGATCCTGAGGTTGGCAAAGAACCAGCTCAGTGGGGTGGATCCTTGGGGAATCCAGCCTGGGACACCTCAGTCAGTGGAGATCCTGCCCTGTGCCCATGGTCCCTGATAAAAATGGGGGTTCTTGTGACTGAGGGAGAGTGAAGAGAAATTAAAAAAGCAGTGGAGTAATGATTCCCTTTTTAACAAATCTGATGGAACTTTAATAGCAGTAGTCAAACAACCCTTCCTCACCTCCCGTGATCATGATAGATAATCAATTGTCTGGGACAACTGATGTGTAATAAAATACCAGTTAATGCAAGAAAACCCAATGCATGGACAAAGAGCGAGGCTTTAATGACTATAGGACTATTATTTAATCCCTGTATGTTCCCTTGAGAGCTGGAGTTTATAGAAGTGTCCCAACCTACAATACATTAGGTTTGCAATTCACAGCTGGTTTTCACTGGCTAGAAGTGTTTATAAAGTGACTCAAGTATTGCTTTTTAACACAACCAGTGAATTTATGTGTGTGTGTGGCATCAGGAGGTGTCCTGGCCATGGAGCTGCTCGTATCTGGAGTGTGCTCTCAGCTGCACTGCTGGAGATGGGGCAGAGGGGGGCAAAATGGACTTTCTTTTTTTGGGAGTGCAGCCTTGAACTTCTCCCCCCAGACACCACGACTTTATTCAGAAAAAGTATTAGTTTTCCTTATTAGCTATTTGAAAGCCTGCAGACCACCTGATGGAGGCCTTTTATGGAGTAACATATGAAATATATAAAGTTGGTGGGTTGGTTTGTCACTTACTGCGTTTTTCCCCAGCCAACTGTGGGACTTTGGGAGCTTTTGGGAAGATTGCTGGGGGGGTGGGTGGGCGTGTGTGTGTCTGTGCTTCCCACCACACAGCTGGGCAGTGCCCATGTTTGCCCAGTTATTCCCAGTGTGGATGCATTGCTCTGGTCTGTGTTTTAGTCCTTAGCCCGAATTTTCCTGGTGATGCTGTGCTTGGGATGGGAGGTGTCAGTCAGGCCTGGAGGCTGGAGCACAGGGGGAGTTGTATATCCCATATTTACTGTTGGGATGTGGAGCCAAGGTAGGCTGGGAACACCAAGAGCGACCAGAAATGGGACCTGACCTTTTCAGGACCAAGCATTATTCCAGCTGAACATTCCCAGCCAGCACAGGACTGTGGATCAGGAGTGGGGAAGGTGTGTGATCCTGGACCAATATCAGTGCTTTTCTGGAATTCCAGTGCCACAGCCCCCCCTGACTATCAGCTGTAGATTTGGGAGCTGGCAGCTGCTGTTGACTTTTGTCATTCCATGAACTGTGACGTGGATTGAGCTGATTTTTAGGTAAAACTCTGAACTGAGGCACTGAACCACTCTGAAGGCAGGCTGTAAAAATGGGATTTCTCTCTGTTAAATATTCAGTGACCTGCAGGCTGAGCAAGGCTGAGGGTGCATTTTGATGGCTGAGGGCTGATGTTGTACCTCTGAAATATTTCATCCCCTATTCTGTTTTATTTCACTTTTCTCCTACAACTGTGGGCAGTAGCATGTCCTGCCCTTTCCCAGCCTTCTAAAAGTTCCTTGAGTTCCCTTTTCTTGTTGCTTTACCCGATGTTCTCTTCTTCCTCTCCCGATTTTCATCTCTCCGTAATGTATTTCATCATAATCCAACTGTTACATACAATTCATCATCCTGTTCCAAACCATGAACCTTTTGCCTCTGGGGAGAGAGGAGAGAAAAGTTTGAAGGAGTAGGTGCTGTTAAGGTTTTATTTTGCATGGTTTGGTGTGCCAGCTCCCAGCCACAACCAACACTGGGCTGGGAGTGTTGGTTTAAAGAGATCCCCTCTTGCTGGACACACTAGGATTGTGACTCCTTCTCCTTTATCACCTCCCAGTCGGGGTGCTTTGCACCAGATTGCTGTTCCTGACATTCCTCCTGCCAGTCTTTAGGGTCATTGGCTGGTGGGAAGAGCTCTTTCCTGTCCTCTGCAGAGGGTGCTTTGCAATCCTGTCCCGGCTCTGGGGACACTTGGCACAGAGGTGTTAACGATGGGCTCCTCCTGAGGGGTTTAGTGGGTTTTTCCAGTGAGAAATTCATGGCTCTGCTCTGGATTTGAGCCCTGATCCCTCTGTGCTGAGGCACCTCCAGTGCTGGGAATGGAGCTGGGGAAGGGGAGAGCCAGGTTGGACATCAGGAGGAATTTCCTCATGGAAAGGGTGGTCAGGCCTTGGCAGGGGCTGCCCAGGGAGGTTTGGAGTGCCCACCCCTGGAGGTGTCCAAGGAAGGACTGGCTGTGGCACTCAGTGCTCTGGGCTGGGGGACAAGGTGGGCATCGGGCACAGGGGGGATCCATGGGCTGGGAGGGCTTTTCCCGCCTCAGTTTTTCTGGGATTCATAGTCCAGACTTCACAGGCCTGTGTGGTACCCAGGGTTTGTCCCCCTGCTGTCGTGGGTGGCTGCTGAAGTCAGAAGTGTTAGTCCTGTCACAGCTGAACATGGTCCATCTGCAGCCAGTCTGCAGGATCAGCATTCCATGGGAACGTGGCCAGCTGTCCTGGAGCACAGGGATATCAGCCCTTGGGATGGACAGTGTGCACGGGGCCTTAATGTGCTCAGGGGGACTCCTCTGGTCCTGAGGGTGCTGCAGGACAGAACCCACATCCCTGGGTTTAGATCTCCCAGCTTTTCCCTGCTGGTCTCTCAGAACTCTGACATGGCTTGGGTTAAAAATGTTTTGAAGGCCCCTCATGTATTTTGTTTCACTGAAGGTGGGAAAATGTCCAGGCAGTGATTGATGGTTTTTTGGAACTTGTTCAGGTATTTTACTTCACTGGGATGGAGAGGGTTCCTCCTCTGGAATTGGATCCAGCCTTCCCTGTGCTGCAAAGCTCCTGCTGGCTCTGCACTGACTTTTTGCTCTTAAATTTATAAAAGGAGAAAGAGAAAAAGCAGCAAAAAGCACAGCAGACCTGAAATAATTCTGTTGATTCTGTGTTGAAGATGAAATTTAAAATGAAAATGCAGCCAAACAGGTGAGTTAAATATGAGCAGTCAGCGTTCGAGGACGATTCCTTCTGGGAAGTTTTCAGTGACAATTAGAAAGCTTCCCAAATTCAGGATTTCTGAGGGCCCTGGTGAACCATATTCTGAAGCTTGTACTGAATGCTAAGCCTGAACTGGGATCTCATTCCAGGAAAAAAGAGATGTGAACATCCCTGAGGGGGTTTGGGACAGGCGTGTCCCAAAAGCAGCAGATTTGCAGCAGCAGAAATGATGGCAAAAGCCCTCCTGCTCTCTGTGCAGAACTTACAGTGCAGGCCTGGAGCATCCTTAATGCTGGAGCAGCTTTCAGGCAGCTCTGTAATTTGGAATGTGAGTGACGTCAGTTCTCCTGGCCATCTGGTTAGAAAATCTAGTTGTAACTGAAAATATCCAGCCCTTTTTTTCTCCATTGCTAGGTGGTGACTACACACTTATGTAATGTCACAGCTCGGATTCCTTCCCATCCTGGTGATCTCTTCCCGGAGCTGTAAGAGGGGAGGGGGCTCAGCAGCTCCTCACCCCCAGGCTGGGGGTTGGGAACGGGATCCTCTTCCCTCTGGTCCTGTTCAGGGGGTGACCTTGGACAAGTGCGTTCTGATTTTCCTACCTCAGTTTCCCCCAGTCGTTGATGACACTTCCCATCTCCCAGGCATTGTTGGGATCTCGTGAGTCACGGCAGGAACTCTTGGCGAGGCACAAGGCATTGTTAGAATCACTGCCTGTGCCTCCCTGCTCATCCCCTGCCTCCCCCCTCACACATCCAAACATCCCATTTTAGTGCTGTTCCTTCAATACCCGTGGATGTGCTCCCCCTGCACAGGTTGTAGACTGGGTTATAAAACTGGATTGATGGGAACTGTGCATCAAAATGCACTTTGTGGCAGCGTCTGGAAAATAAAGGGAGCAGAGCTGTCAGCCATTTCCTACAGCAGAACTCACAGAAGCCCCCAGTACTGCAAACACTGCCCTGCAAACTTAGTATTCACGTTAAACATCCGGTTTTTATTCACTCAAATTCTCAGTAAATAGATTTTTCCAAGCAGAATAACCATAACAACCCATGATTCATGTTTGTTTGGTGTTTCCTCTAAGTTTTAGGGGAAAAGTAAAATCTTTTTGTGTCACTGATCCTTCATGCCAGCAGAGTCCTGGACCAGGCATCCCCTTAGTTCCCCCCAGTGCAGCAGTGCCCAGGAAAAGAGAACTGATACCACTGGGGACAAATATGATGGAGAACTTGCCAGGAGGAGCTGGAGTTCTAGCATCTAGGGGGAGAAAAAGGGATTTTTTGCATGTTCTTTTTAGATTCTCAGGCCATGCATATTAAAATTAAACTTGGAACGGAAGGAACTGCTCCATTCTGTTATTCCAAAGGAGTGTGTGAAGGGGAAAAACAAATGATAAATAAAACAGAAAACAGCTTGCTCCGTGGAGTTAGGAACTGATGACTTTTTCTGCCCCCTCCCCCTTTTTTTTTAAAGCAAACACATTACTGGAAATGGCAAAAAGGTAAAATGGGGTTTGAATTTGCCTTTGATAAAAGGGCAACTTGCTCTGATAAAAGACTTTCAACTCCTGTAAATACAGTAGTGGTGAAGGGAAAGTTGTGTCACTGAATGCAGAGGTACCCAGGGTTTACTCTGCCCTTACAGGAATAGATGTCTGTGCTCTGTGTGTGCCCCCTGACATATTTGCTCATGTGCCACCACTCCTGTGCTCCCAGGAAATAAATTAAGAAATAAATCAATCGTCAGCAGATAAATAACAGCAAGAAAAACTCCCAGTGCTAAGGAAGGTTGTGATAGGCAGGAAATGTGCTCATTTGTGTGATATCAGAGCCAGTCACTATAACAATAATTTATTTTTTTCCCCCTGGAAGCTTTTCCACCTGTCGTGCATAGCTGAAAACTTTGCAGTGGCTGTTCAGCTGGTTCCAGCACCCGCTCCTGAAACAGTAAATCTTTGTGTGGCATCTCCCCTTACAAGGCACCATTTTGGGACATTAATACTGAGCTGGAGCTCCAGAGCTTACATTTATTTTCCTAAAGCCCTAGAAAGAATGATTTCATATTTGGTGGGGGGGGGGGGCTGGGAAAGGAGTTGGAATTACTCAGTGGTTGGGTTTAATTGTTCTGAACACTTCCAGTGCTTCACGAGCAAATGTGCTGAGGAGATGAGCAGTGCAGTGGGAAATGTGATGGAAAGGTATAATTTGACCACCTACCACCAGCAGCTGAAAAGCAGTTCCAGGGGCTGCCTGTCTGTCAGGATTAATCAGCGGCTCATTACGGAGGATCCTCGGTGTTCGCTCCGCAGTCCTTCGGGAGGGGCTCCAGCCATCCCGAGGGGGTTGCAGGGACAGCCCAGCTCTGGGTGCACAACAGCACCTTTGGTTTGCTGCAGTTTCGGGGTCTTCTGCTGTGGGAGTTGCCCTGGAATGGGGAGGAGGGCTGGGAGGGCTGGAGGAGCCCCCCCTGCTCAGCAGCACGTCCCCAGACAGTTTATGGCCCCCCTGTCTCGTCCTTTACCTCCAGCTGAACTCTGCCGGTGGACGTGGCCAAGTATTTCATTTGGACAAGAAAAAAAGGAGCATTATTGAAAGGGACTGACCTTTCCATCACCCTCCTCTGTCGTCATGGTGCTTTTATAGCATTTCTCTCGACCAACCCCTTCCCTTTTCTAGACCACAATAATTCCCCTCCTCCTCTCAGCCCATCCTCCCTGGGGACCTGGTGGTTTCTCTTTATTTCCACAGACACCTGCCCCGCTCTGCTCGTTCCCTAAAATCCTCTGGGCTCCTGGCAGAAGCCAAAGTGATCAGCTTTGGTCCATTAGCAGAGCTGGGTTTCACTCTGCTGGTGCTGAGCAGGCTCAAGAGAGGAGCAGGACCCAAGGAGCCTTTGCTTGGGAAGAGGATTGAGGGGATTTGTGGCACTTGTGCTCCTGGAGCGTTTCTTTTATAGGTGGAGTGGCTTTTGGTTGGTGGAGCAGGGAGTTTAGTGCCTTTCCTCTGATCTACAATCCATTTTGGAAGTGGGAAATAATCCCTTTGAGCATGAGAACTGACTGATAACAGCCCAGGGCTGGCACTGAGGGATAATTCAGGCAGAGCAGGTTTGTGCTGGACACGTGTCCGAAGGTGAGGGATGGAGAGGGAACGTGTGGCCATGGGACGTGTGTGTGTTGTTCTGAGGAGAAGTGCAGCCTGAAAATGAGATTCCACACACTTGTGGCAGTGCAGTGGTGACAGTGAAAACATCAGTTTATTATATCTCATTTTTATTTTCCATACAAAAATTCCTGGCCAGCCGAGAAGTTGAACAGCCCTTGTTTAAAATGACAGATTTACACAGTGTTTGGGAAGGTGGGGTGATTCCATGAGTTTGTGTTGATTTTCAGGGAAGAACGAGGTGCACTGGGGGTGGCACTGAAGAGTTCTGGTTGTCGCTGGATTTCAGGGATTACGGGATGTTCTGCAGGGAAGAATTTTACTTGTCCTGCTTCAGTATGTTTTGCCCAATTGGGACCTTTTGACTGTGGTGGTTTCACATGGACCCAGCAGGAATCTGTGCATGATTCCAAGTGATCCTTTGTATTGCTGCTCTTATTGGACAGTCTATGTGTCCTGAGAGCATAACTTTGAGAGACCTGACTAGTCCTGTGCATACAAACCCTTTCTCCCTTGCACTGATTCTTGAATCTCACATGATTTTAGTGCGGAATTGAAACTTTACAGTTCCCACAAGATTCAAGCCAAGCTCAGGCTCAGAGAGGGGTGCATGTTTAAATACTGATCAAATGTTTCTGCTTAAAAAACCTGGCAGGAATCCTGTGGTAAAGTAAGAATTCAGTGAAAGCATCACACCTGTGCATTCCTTCAGCAAAGATTTGTCTCTGTGTGCTTGGAGAGGTAAAAACTGGGTTTTGCTCTTGTTTCTAATGAAGATCAGAATTCAGTAATACACAGCTGGCAGTGACCTTGGGCTGGAATCAGCCGACAGCTCTGTCCAAGGCCTCTCTGGCCATTGGAAATGTTTTTATTGCAGATCAGGTGTGCTGCTGGAATCATAAGAAGGGGTTAACGTTGTTCAGTCCCTGGGGTGAAACCTTGACAGGTGAGAGCCGAGTCCTTGGCCAGCCTGTGCTCCTGCTGGGTTTATTTTGCACCTCTGCAAGTTTTAATCTCTGCAGTGATCACTCTTCCTGAGCATGAGGCTTGAGTAGGAGCCAGGGAGAGGCAGAAAGGAGGCAAAGTGCTGCCAGGTTACTCCACCAGCCGTGTCGCTGGTTATTGATGGCCCATGGGCTGGGAGCCAGGATTCCCTGGCCTCTCCCACATCCAGGGGATGGAAAAGGGGGAGAGAGCCAGACAGGAACATTGATTGTTCCTTCAGCGTGATCTGACATCAGAGCAAGGGGAAAAACTGCAAGCTCAGCGCTCCACTGGGGGCACTGGGACTCCATGGAATGTACTGGTGGCCTCTCCCTCCCAGAGACGAGTCTGTGGAATCCTTTCCAGGGATGAACAAGGGAATGTGTGTGAGTGGTTCAGTTGCTCAGTGTCCCAGCAGGGCTGTGTGTGCAAAGGTGACATTAGTCAGCCTGTTGATGATTCCTGAGCATTGTAATCTCCTCTTAATAATGCTGTAAATAAACCCCTCAGAATGGGAAAATCGCAGTGAAATGATTCAGGCGTGTGGTTGGAGGGTGAAACCTTCAGGGCTGTGATAGGGGATGATGGCTCAGCCACCTGTACACAGCTTGGTTTATTTATAACCTGCATTTTGGGGGCAGTTTTGGGCATTTACAGGTAAAACACCTCTGCCCACGGGAAGGAGTTGCCTGATCCCACCCCAGGGCTTTCCGTGTCTGGGGAGAAACGTCCATTGGTTCCCTTGTGGTCCTGAGCCAGGACACTGTTTTTGTCCAGCTGGAAAATGTAATCATTGAAAGGGAGCCGTTCATTAAAGTGATTCTTCAGCCTCATTGTTTCGTGTGGAGGAGAAAAAGCCACAAAAATAAATCTGACTTATGGCGAGGCATGAAAGTGTTGTCTGAGATGTGAACAGGTCTCAGTCAGCCAACGTGAGCGAGCTGGGAGGAAAGATGCTGAAACTTGTCCCTCTGAACAGGGACCAGGCTGGTGCTGGGGCTGTGAACAGGTTTCTGAGGATGTTTTTTACATCATCTACTTCAGGATGAGTTGCAGTCCAAAAGTGCTTTTCTGTCCCTGCAAGGGCATCGGGACAGGTGTCCCAAATACAGACAACTCCCTGTAAACCTCTACAGTCAGGTGATACCTGTGGGGATCCCAGCTTTAAACAGCACATTCCACACGTCAGTGCTCAGGTTAGAGCCTGGCACAGGAACTGACTCTGAGAACGTGGATGTGTGAGATGTGTCAGGGAAAGGAGCAATAAAAGAGCAGCTCTTTTGGAATGTCCAGTTTTGGAGAAACACTGTCACAACTTCAATCTTCTTTTTAATTGAGCTCCATGTTTAGAAAGGTGAGCTGAGCCCTTTGGAGTTGCTGGAGTTTCCACAACTGCAGCTGTTTGGAAGCTGCAGAAAAAGGTTTGAAAACTGAATGTTCAACACGTAGAAGACAAAACTCTTGAGCTCCATCTTGAATTGTTTCCCAGCTGGAATTAATAGTGTTTAACCCTATTAAAGAATTAGGAAAATGAGATTCTTTGGGGTTTGTTTTCTATGAAAACACAAGTCTTATTTCTGTAGTGCTTTCTGCTGGAAAATGCCAGAGCCCTTTAGGAATTGTGATCCTGTTTACACGAGTGTTTACATTTGATTTACCTAAAGCCTTTCAAATAACATCACTAGCAGAGCCAGGAATAAAATACAGTAGTGCTTGACCTTCGGGCCTGTGTGTGACTGTCACTGCTGCCCTAAAGCTGAGAGACACACCAGTCTCCAAATGTCACAACAGGGGCAAGGGGAGGTGCTCTTATTTTAATTTTTTTCCCTAGGAAAACAAGAAGGAGTTATTGGAAATATCCCTGAGAAGGGCACGTGCCCTTCACATCAGCCAGGGTGAGGTGGAAGCAGGTAGAACCAGTGGGGTTTGCACAAAACCTGGGCCTGTGACCCTGGGTTTAAAAGACCTGTGCCTGCTTTAATTCAGTAAATCCTAAAATTGGGCTGTTGGCATTTCTTTGTTCAGTGCCCTCACTCCCAGCAGTGCTCGAGGGCCACGTCATCACCCCTTGTTAGGAATTCTGGGTTTAGACTGATACACAAATTAAATAAGTTGATCATAAATAGAGCAAAGTTGAGGTTTGAGGGTTTCAGTGGGATTTTTGGCCAGCTTTAATTCTAGTTAAAAAGGGTGAGAGAGAGCACAGTATCATGACTGCTTTCCCCCCATCTGAGAGCTGCCTTGGCTTTCCTTGCACACAGGTCTGGCTCTGCCAGCACATGATTTTAGTACCTAATTCTATTAGTCATGACCCAGATCAGCTTTAAAATGGTTAAAGGCATAGAAGAGGAGTAGGAGTAGAGTGTCAAGAATAGCTTGGAAGAAGATGTTATCCCACATACCAAGGAGTTGGTATCTCAAAGGTGTCACAGAGATGGAAGTGAGGAGAGGACTGAGCTGCCAAGTTGGCTTAACAAATAAATGCTGACTCCCAATGGCACAGGAACTTCCAGGGATGGAAAATGCCCCTTGGTGCCCCCCGGTGCAGAGCTCCATGGAGCTCAGGAGCAGCTGTTCCTGTGCTGCACCCCTGAAAACAATTCCCATCAGCAGCACCAGTGTTTGCCACGTTCAGAGAACAGGCTCGGGAGCCAGAATCCAGCATCCTCCGTCCTCAGCTCCAGCACTGAGTGAGTCACTTGGCTGCTTTTGTTGTGCAGTTGGAAGATGGGAACAAGGCTCATGGATTTGATGCACAGCTCGTTGGCTCTTCATACAGGTCATGATTGAAGTCCCTGTAAAATTAGGCCTAATTTCTGAGGCTAATTGTCGCTAAAAAGGCGTTTTTGGCCTTGGTGTTTGGTTCGCTCTGTGTGGAGCTGTGGAAATGCTGCTCCATTTACATTTTTTATAATCCTGTTTCTCACCACTCCAAACATGCCATCGTGCTGTCTTTGGATGGATGAGAGGAACCACAGACCTACAAAGCAGCAAGAGGAAAACTGTAGGAAAGAATGTCAGGAGCACTGACGGGGTCTGAGGGAGCTGGTGGTGCTGGGGGTTTACAGTGGATGTGTTGGAGCGAAGTGAGTGTCAGAAAACCCACCTTGCAAGGTGGCTGGGGGGTGTTAATGCATTCACATGAAGTGCAGCCCTTAATTCATTTGCATCTCTGAGTTTCTTGGTGCTTACCGGGAGCTTCTCACCCTGTTGAGAGGAAAGGTGACCCGGGAGGAGCAGATTTTCGAGATGTTTTGAAAGCACACATTTGCCACAGTTAGATTCTGCTCCACTTTGGGTTTTCCAGGGGAGAGAGCTCCGTGTTGGAGCTCTCCCTTTAAGGCTCGTGGTTACAGCCCTTGCTTTAATCGCCACTTGGATCTGATTAAATCCTCAGCCACAGAGAAATCAGCTTAGAGGAACATGTCTCCTGTGGAACCTGAGAGCAGCAGCAGTTCAGAGAACCAAGCCAAGCCAAATACCATTAGAAACAAATGAAAGCTTCAGCTCTGGTGACCTGGAGATCACTGAGCTCTGCTCTGCCCCGGGGCACTGCAGCCTCTGAGGGGGGGATTCCAAACTGCTGGGGGGGCACCTCTGCTGCAACCACGGGAAACCTGTCCCAGACAGGAAGGGAAACCTGCATTGGGTTGGGATTTTCATTCTTGTGCCTTCTGCCTCTTCACAGTGTCGGGAGTCAGGTGTGTGTAGGATGGAGAACGGGGAGGAGTTATTGTGCTTTCTCTGGGAGTTGGGGATCAAATGAGTTTTAATCTTCTTTCAATCTGTCTGTCGCCTTATTACGCTCAATCTCCTTTCAAGATGTTATTCAAATCCATATGTGGGTCTCCTTACCAAGATTATAACACAAGAAGTATCCCATTAAACAATTCCAATGGCACCCTACAAAAATCCTTAATCTGTGGATTAATATTAAAGCTGTGTGGAGAAAAAAAGGGGGGCAAACATCACTTAAAACAAGAAATGTGTCTCTCTGATCTTAGATTTACCCTAATGTTATTCTCAGTTTAGGTTTCAGCAGGTTCTGTGTTCATCCTTGCTAGTACAGGCAGGGAATGTCTATCACTGGCTGCTAATCTTAAATTAAATTTACTACGTTTTTTATATTGATTCACCCGATCTTTTGAGTCAGCAGGACTACAACACTTCATCCTAGAGTGAAGATTAGGACCTGTTTCTTCTCTACCCTCACATGAAGTGGGAGTCAGGATCTGTGAGTCTTGTTGAGAAAAATTCTGCAAGAAAGGTCAGTCAGGGAAAGCCAGAATTCCAACAGGTTTGTCCCAGGAGAGCAATTCAACAGAGGAGAGGGATCGGAGAAAATAAATTTCAGTGGGTTGCCTCAGTTTTGAGCTGAGTTTCTGCCCCTTGCTGCAGCCTAAAGCCTCCAAGTGCCTCCTGGTCAGCTGGAGGCACTGGCAGAGGTGCAGGGGAGTCAGACCCAGGAATGTGGGGGAGCTGGAGGGGTCACTTTGGCTGTGAAGTTCTGGAGCTGCAGGGGAGGAAAGGCCTGTCCAGGCCCAGCCCCGGAGCTGCCCCAGCCCGGGCGCCTGTTCTGGGCAGCAGCAGCTCACAGAACCACGAGAGAGGCAAGGAGACAGAGGGCCCCAACCTATTGTTTCCCCTCCTCATTCCAAATAATCGTGACTTCCATGACCTCCTGGCTCCTTCCCTCCGAGGAGGATTTGGGCACAGCTGCTGCCCTGGACAGCTGAGCCAGGCGTTAGTTATTCCCCAGCTCCCACAGCAGCAGTGGCAACGACAAACTCCCTCACAGAATTAATCTGTATTGATTAATAAAGGTTGGGGATGCTGTTCAGTGTTTCAAACACTTGCTGCTTCCCTGCTCCTGCAGTTTGCTGCTGCACCATTCCCTGTTCCATGTGCAGCTGCTCCTGTTTCTGAGGGAAGCTGGCTAAGCCTGGCCTTGCTGAGCACAGGTTTGTCAGAGAGGCTTTGACAGAAGGGCTGGATTTGCAGTCTGGTTCAGTTCTTCTCCCTCCTCACAAGTCTTGCTGTCACGGTTGGAGGAACCTGCACGAATTTCTTGGACAATAATCCCCCAGCTGCACGTGTGGAACAGCTTTGATGGCTGCAAAGGATTTTTGCCTTAACGTGTTTGAGGCCTTTGAAGCTCTTGGCTGTTCCTCCACATAAGTTTAGTTTATGTCTCCCTAAAGGTGATAGTTTTTGTTTCCATTGCTGGCTGGCAAGACTCTCCTTGAGGTGAACTTTGATTTTCTCAGCCTCAGTAGCGTTCAGGTGAAATGTCAGCTTCCCTCTGCTTCACACTTCCGAAGCTGAATTTACACCACAGGCTGTATTTATACCTGCAGGCTGTGTGGTTTTTCCTCGGGGAGACAAAAATCTACCGTGTCTGGGGTCATCCCTCCACACCAAACCCATCTCGTCCCCTTCTGCTGATGGACATGTGTACCTTGCATGAGGAGATGAGGGATTTTTAGCCAGCCAGTGACCCCTTGTCTTGCTGGGACAGTGACCAGTGTGACACTTCACTGCTCTTCCACTGCAGGGCTTGGCCTTCACCTGACACGGGTGTGTCCCATTCCCCCTCCAGGTTAAGCTGTGTGGGGTATTTTTATGTTCTGTCTCAGAAAAACGGAACAGAGAGATCCTTAATATGAGCTAGGTAAGGGTTCAGGGATTGGAACTGGTGATGTACAGTCTCATGGTAAAGCAGGTAATAAATGAAATTAAATTAAATACCACCTTTTAACAGTAATGTCTGACCCATGACTTTGGCTGTCCAGGCTCCCCTTTTTCTGTTGGGTTGCACAGGTGGGGGGGTCAGTCTGATCTCAGATTGTTCTTTGATGTTTGATTTGTGCCCTCTTTCCTTTTGGTGTTCCAGTCCAACAGGACACAGCAGTATAGTCTGTAAATATGTGAAGTCCTTACACCAGTTTGTTCTCAGAGCTCTGTGTTTCTTTAGATGTCCTTTAAGGCAAGTGAAGCTCTGGCAGTGTAAGAATGGTTAAATTATCCTTATAGGGATCTTCAGAGATCAAAGCAGACCCCGGGATTACCCAGCCCCCAGCACTGCATTGTAGTTTGGTCCTTCCCCAGGACGTGACGGATCGTGCTGGCACCGGCAGTGACACCGGCGTGGATGCTGTGCTTGGATTTTCCCTCGGCCTTTCTGGGACATGTCAGGCCATTTTTCCACACAGTCATCTTCCTGCTCTTTGTCCTTGTCCCTGCCCAAGTGCAGGCACTGACAGACCAGCTCTGCTCTGTGGGTGCCCACATGGATGGAACGGCACAGGGACACACTGTCCTGCCCAGCACCCTGTGCCCAAACCTGTCCTCTTGGGAATGGCTGGTTTGCCCTCCCTTTCTCCCTTCCAGGGGCAGGGAAGTGTGTGTCTGTGTGCAGGTATTTGGAATTTCTCATGCCAGCCCCTTCATCCACGTGATCCCCGTTTCCCACAACCCCAGCCTGTGGTTACTGAGTCCCTTCTGTGTGTGATCCCCCCTCACTTCAGCTGCTGCCATCAGAGATCTCCTGTCCCTGCTCTGGAGGTGGTGTGAGCTCTGTAGAACCTGTTGCATGCAGGGTGTTTGAAGAGGGCACTGAAATGCAGGGCCTGGGGACCCGTGTGTGTCCCTGAGCAGTGACATTCCCTTCCCACACACCTCATCTTCCTCCTTCAGCTCACACCGACCTTACACTGTTTGTTTTCATGGATCAGGGCCTGATTCAGGCTTTTCCTTGACCCAAGGCTTTTAGCTCAGGCATCTATTGCCAGTTTATACCACAGGTTCTACTCTGCCCAGGACATGGAAGGCCACAAAGCTCTGCTTCTGTAAGGTCTTGCTTTGTTTTGGGGTGGTTTTAACCCACAGCACTTCTCAAAGCCCTGTGTGAGTCAGGCACTCACTGCATTGAAGGCTGCTTTAGAAAAGTTCAGCCCAAGTGCTCTTGAAGTACCAGACAAAACAAGAAAATAAACATGAGACCTTGAGGCCTTTGTGGTGCCAGGGCTGAGCTCAGCCCCGTGCTGGTCCCCGTGGTGGGTTTGATGCAGTGTCAGTGTTGTGACAGCAGAACTCAGGAGCAGAACGATAGAAAGGCAGATCAGACTGACCCCTTGGACATCTTGCTTACTTTGCAGTCTGTGAGTCGCTCGTGTTGACAATAAGGAGTAATAAAAGATCCATCCCGTGGTGTGGGGGAAGGGACCTTGGGGTTTAGGGCTCCAAACTTTCTCTCAGCTCCTTTCTTTGTGTGTCTGATCCCAGGCTGCAGTCCAGACTCCGTGGTGGTTTGTAATTAAACCCAAATTTCGAAGGTTCTGTGGAGTTCTCGTTGCCTACCAGGTCAAACCGAGTCTGGTTTCTATCACGGAATATTTTAGTTCAGTTACCCCTTGAGGAAGTCTGGGAACAGACAGGCCATTCATGTTGAACAGATGACCCAGGCCTAAAAAAACCCTTTTTGTCTGTTAAGCTTATGGCTGAGATATTATGAAAACGGCTTAATAATGTGCCCTAACATTTATACCACACTATTTTCTTACTTTAATTTTCCAGGCAATTAAAAATAATTGAAAGTTACTGCCAAACCCCCTGAAGATATACTTTTTCTTTCAAATAAGCTTATTTTCATACTTGTGAGGTCACCAGATATTTATTTGACCATCTTTATAGGGGTCAGGCACGTTACACACACAGAATGGGGACGTGGAATAGAACTTGCATTGTAACAAGAAAGTGAGAAGTGGGAGCCAAAACCAGCACAGGCCGTGCCCGGGGAGGGTCGTGTTTATTGCTGGGGCACCACAAACACACCAGCCCTGGGCCTGCATTGTGCAGGGCAGGACTAAAAGCTGGGTCTGTGTTTGAAGCCTGTTCGTGCTGGAGAGGTGCAGCAGAGGTTTGAGGGCTCTGTCAGACACGAGGGATGAACTGGGCTGGGAAGGGCTCAGCCGAGCAAGGGCTGGCCTCTAATGGCTCCTTTTGGGGGCTCTGGGCATTCTGACAGCCCACATGGGGTGTGTGGGGGCAGAAGGCAGGATGGTGTTGGTGTGTAGCCAACCCTCCCTGGTGTCTCCTGCTAACGGAGCTGTGGCAGACACGGCCCTGTGGCTGCACGGTCACTGCTCTCACTGCTGCTCAGCCACTTCTCCCCCTAAAGGCTTAAAATCTATCACTGCTACAAGAACTGAAAGCCTTCTTGTAGTGTCCCAGATTTCCCCCTCCTGTCTGTCCTGTTCCCCTTCCCCTTTTCCCTTCACATTATCTTTTGCTGCCTCGTTGGATGTTACACAGAGCCGGTTTTTGGAACGTTGTGTCTCTCTCTCCCCCCCATTCCCATACATTCCGTGGGCATTTCCTGAGATCCCTCACCTGGCGTGAAAAGGGGAGTTTGTGCTGTGAAAAGGGAAGGAAATGGGTGGGCTTTGTGTCCAGACTGTGTCTGTTGGGTGAGACAGTTTGCCAAGGGCTTCTTCAGCGCTGATGTTCACGTTGATCTTCCCCGTGTAGAGAACAACATTTCCACAGAACCACAGAACGCCCTGAGCTGGAAGGGACCCACAAGGATCACCAAGTCCAACCCCTGGCTCTACACAGGACACCCCCAAGAATCCCACCGTGGGATTTTGCTCAGTTATTTTAATATTTTTGGTAACCCTTGGAATGATTTCTCTTCTCTCACCGTTACCAGCCCTTCCGAAGGACAAAAGTCCTTTTCTGAGCGTGTCACTCCTGCACTGGTGGATGGTGTGGCTAAAATTAGTTCTGTTTAGACAAGTCACTCGCTGGAACATAAAAGGTTCTTCCAAAGCAAACCCTTTCTGACAGAGCAGAGCTGCTCTGCTGCTCGGGTGTGCCAGAAAGGCTGAACTCAAGGGCCCTCTCCTTCCTCCCTCCTCCTCCTCCTCCCTCCCCTCTTAAACCACCCCTAATCCCCCCTTAACTCAGTGTCTGGTGGAAAGAGCATGTGATGCTTATTTCTAAAGGCAGCAAAATAAGCTTTGGAAGTCTAAGACTGTAATTGGTTGTCTGCCTTTATCCCGGGAGCTCTGGGGACAGTTCACAAGTAATAACTGTTACTTAAAGTAGATGAGCTTCTTGTGGCTTTCTTGGAACTGGAGAGCACGTTAGTTCTCGGGTGCTTAGGGAAGCATCTGCCTGTCTGGAGCTTTCAAAACATTTTGTAAGCAAGGAATTTGGGTTTTTCCTCTCTTCTATGTACGGATGGTGAGAAGTTACTCCCCAGAAAGTGGGTTTTTACAGCAGTGGCCTCGACTGAAAACCAAGTTCCTTTGAATGGTATTAAATTGGCTCAGTAACTTAAAGCCACTGGCACCTAAAATATCCATAAGTGTGTGGTTACTGCTGCTCTCCTTCAGTCATCTTCTGGTAAAAAGGCTCCAGGTGATGATTCCCCTGAGGCCTGGCTGCATTTTGCTTCCCTGGGTGGGGGTTTTCCGTGGCAGTGTCGTAACCTTAATAGGATTTGTAACTATTAATCCATGATCAATGTATTGACTTTCACTGATACATA
>NW_016690368.1:291409-440467 GCF_001604755.1 Lepidothrix coronata
ACTGATACATATGTGAAGCGGTCTTGGGTTTAAAAACGTCATTGTCTGTTGGTTAGAGCAGAAGATTCAGACTCTGGTTATTGTGTTATGGTGACTTTGTGAACGTATTTGAGCTCATGGCAGTTGTTTCTCTGCACCTTGTTGTAGCTGGGCTTCAAGGCAGAGAGCCTGGCTCCTGGTCCTCTCCTTGGACACATAAACTGCACCTTCCAGAATGCTCCCAAGCTTCCCTGTGGTCACCTCAAGTACATTAAATGCCAGTGAAAAACATGTGGGGCAGCCCCAGGGCAGCGCTGCCTTTCTGCAGCCCCAGGATCCCGGTTGTTCGGTGCAGTTTTTACTCTGGTGTGTTGTTGGTGCCCAGGATGGCACCACAGCCCAGCCAGATGTGCTGACAAACTGCATGTGCAGGGAGGGAGATGGGGCTGCAGGGCAGGCTGGCAGGGAGAGCCCTGGCAGCAGTGCAGGTGATTTTGGGTCACGGTGGGGTTTGCTGAGCTCGCTGGCTCTCCAGCTTTGGAGTAATTCCTGGGGATGTCCTGAGGCTTCTGTCCCAGGCTTAGGCTGACCAAAGGCTCTGTCCCTTGCCCTCACCCTCGGTGTCACACGCTCACACACATGTGCCAGCCCGGGAGAACCAGCCTGGCACAAACAGGGGATTAGGGGATGAGGGAAGAGGGGGGTGAGGGGCTGTGGCCTCATTTTCCAGCCAAATTGGGAGAGGTTGTTAAAGCAGGGCTGCTCACTGACTGGGCTGTTTTCTGTGCTGCTGTCCCTTCCTCCCATGACTAACAGAGCTGGGTGCTGGTGGCTCTGCAGCTGAATCAGGAGCAGGCTCTGTGCCCCAGGGAGCTCTGCAGGCAGCAGAGACCCCAGACCAGGGCAAGCTGGAGCTTGGCAGCTCCATGCCCAGGTACTGCAGGAGGAGGGACAGAAGAACACCAAAAGCCCATCAGTTTGGTCAGTTTTAGAGCCCCCTCTGCCCTTTCTTGGCTTCATGAACTGGCTGGTTGCTGAGTTGGTGCTCAGGGAAGAACCCTGGGTGGAAATCACAGAGGGAATACTTGTCCTTTTATGTAGCATTTGAGACTAAACTGAGATTCTTGGCTGGCAGAGTGGACATGTCTCCATAGCACAGGAACAGATGCCTCAGAGTTTGGAGCTGGAACTTCAGTGCAGTTACAGCAGGAGGGCCTTGGTTGCCCTGCACAGAAAATGTGAGGAGAAAACTGTGTCCACAAATGGCTTTTTAATGCCCAGAACTGTGACCCCCACAAACAATTCAGCGGCAACTGGGCAAAACAAATCTGGTCACAGAGGAAATTTTGGTTCTCCTTGATGAATCTGATGGCATCACTCCCTCCCTTGGTTCCTCCCCACTGCCAAACACACTCCCTCTTTCCCTGGAACGCCCATCCCCGTGTGTGCAGCCCAGATCCCAGTTGTTTTTCTCGGTCTCTCTCCTTCCCCTGGTACTGACAGGGCATCCCAGAGTTCCCAGGCAGCTGCTGCCAAGAAAAACGACCCAAGGAAAAGGGGCCATTCTTTCTGCTCAGCCCCTCTGACCTGGTTTGTGCTGCTCTCCAGCCCTGGCTCTGCTCAGACACTGGGAAGTGTGAGTTGAACTGTTTTGTTTTGTTTCAAACCACAGGGCAGGGAATTCTTTTCAAGCTGCAACTTTTAGTTTCCACTGGAAGGGCAAAACAGACTCTTAGCCAGTGGAAAAGAGACTTCCAGTGGCATGAGCCAAGAGCCAAAAGGCAAGTACATGGTGTAACAAATGATCAGCTCCTTTCAGATGCTGCTTTAAAAGAAGCCAAAGGATCAGGGGGTGCTTTATTTGAGGGGTGTCACACTGGAGCTGGGGGAGCTCTGACAGCCACGTTCACACGTGGCTTTCACTTTGTTTCTGGCTTATCCCAGTGTTCCCATCCGTGCAGGGGCTTCTCCTGTGCTCGTGCTGGTCCCTGGCACAGGGAAGAATCACTTTACACAGGAAAAACTGATTGTGTTGAGCCACCACTGAAGATTCATAGACTTTTGAGACCCAGAGAATGGCTGTTGAAAAGTCATTGTAGGAGATGCGAAGAGTTTTATGGGCTTATAGGATGAGATCTATATCAGAGAAGGATTTTGTGTGATAGATGTACAAGGAGGACAGTGAATTAAAAGAATTGTTGTTGAGATCAGGGATTAAACAGCCAGGTGGGCGTTTTTTGTCAGTGCAAGTTTCCAGCATGAGCTGCATCCTTGTGATGTCCCAACTTCACTGAGACTGGACTTGGGAAAAAGGTCACAAGTTGCAGTGAAGTCCCAAAGGATCCCAGAAGCTTCACCAGTTGTGAGAAATACAAAAGGGGTGAGGTTTGCCTTTCTTCCCTCCGTTTCCAAATGCAGTTTGTGGGTCTGGGGTCTGCCTGGGAGGTGGTTGCTGGGTTTGCTCCTGCAGAGCTCACTAGAACTGTGTCAGTGTTTGCTCCCAAGGATAAGTGCAGTCATCAGATGTCATCTGGCCTAATTTTTGTACTAAAAGAATAAAAGGAAAGAAATACTGAGACAGGAGAGAAAAGGTTTTTTTCTCTCTTTTATGCTAGCCAAGGAGCTTTGCAAGTGGATGATGACTTATGCCAGGGGCTGTGCAGAGTGTTCTAGAAAATAATTCCAATTTGCCTGTGCAAGATGAATTCATCAAAGGAGACTCATAGGACTTTGCTTTAAGCTGAGATGGTGTCTGAAATAACAGTCCAGTCTCTTTTCACTTCTTCTGTTGCAAATTTTGGATGTGTTTCCATAGAAATTAAAGATTTTTGCACAGGTGTGAGAAAAACTCAGCTCCTAGTTTTTTAGATGGACTGACAGAGCCATTACCCCTTTTCCTGGAGTTCTTCTGGGCCAGCTGGGAAGGTGTGTTTGTTCTGCAGCAGAGAGGGGAAATCAGAGCCTTGCACTGGCAGGAGACCCCTCAGGAGGAGGCAAAGGGAGCCCTTGAGGCTCTTCCACAGGCAGGGGCAGCTCCAGGAGGGATTTTTCCCCAGCTCTGCTCTCCAGTGTGGTTTGTGAAGATTCCCCACGGGTCAGACTGGGGGGACACACTGGCAGCCAACATGTGCTGTGAAGGCAGGAATAGAAAGCAAATACTTCCCGTAATCACACGTCCCAAAATGACAGGGTAAAACGAGTGCTTTGTGCTTCCACCAGAGCAGCGAAAAATGGGAAGATGGAAAGCCTGGATTCCTGCCCAATGGAACCAAAATTGTAAGAAAAAGAAAACTAAAACAAATGCTCCATACGCTCCCTGGCAGTGACACTGCAGTGTGGTGGGTTTTCTCTCTTTTGAATGCCTGCAGGAGACAAGCAGTAAATCTTCTTACAGCTCCGTGGCACAGCTTTATTTTTAGCTTTTTTTTTTATTATCGGGACAACCCTCCCCAGCTTTCAATCTGTACCTGAATATATTTATTCCTTTAATCCACGTGAAAGTGCAGTCCTTACAGAGACCTCTAATACCTTATTAATCACTTCTGGACCACGTCACAAAGAGGCTTTGGGAAGCAAGTGCTCTGGCCACCCGTCGACGTGCTCCTGGAGGCTTAAAGGATGGGCATGAAGGGCCCCTTTCCCACATGGAAGATGCCTCCTTTGTGCATTTTTAAATTTGATTTGAACTGGGGATCTGAAGGAAACCTCAAGGCAGCCAGAACACCCTCTCTCCTCAGCCTGTTCTTAGAGAGACTCAGGCCCGCGAGTCGTGAAGGCACCACGTGGAGAATTCCAAGTTCAGTTCCCGAGTTCTGGAATTTTGTGGTCTTGGAAGCCTCCAGAAGTAGCTTTTGAATCCTTGGCACTTCTGAAACACCATTTACAGAGCTGTGTAACATAACAGATCCTTGTGGAGCAGGAGCCTGGAAAGCCTGACCTGGGTGCTGCTGCAGGAAGAGCTGGGACTGACCTGGGCTGAAAATGAGGCTTTGCATCCTTTCAGTGCGAGTAAGAGCAGGAGGTGAATGTCCCAGCACCCTTTAGACATGGGCACGGGGTGTTTCCCATCCTGTATCTGCTGCTCAGCAGTGTCAGACACCGCTCTGTGTCACCAGCAAACCGGGAAAAGCCCCTGGAACAGACCCTGGAAGTGCTCCTGGAAGTTTCTAAGGATGCCACATGGGATGCCGTGATTCCTGCTGGTCTGGTGTCCGCGTTTCCCGTCCTCAAAAGGACTGGACAGGACCGAGGGATGGATTCCCAGCCCTCATCCAAGCACTGCAGAGCACCTCTGTCCCTTTAGCTGAGGGTCCCTGCACCTGCTCCCAGGCTCTCGGATGCTCCTGGAGCTGCAGGAAGAGCTGCTGCATCTCCAGGGCTGGGCAGCAGAGCCTGCACTCACCCCATGGAAGAGCATCACAGCTGGCCTGGGAAGGGGGACCAGCACAGAGAGACATGGGCCATTCACCAGCTCTGTGTTTGCAGTGAGGTCTTGGAATTCAGTGCCAGACTCAGAGCCAGTTACAGGGAGGTTTTGCTGACAGAGGGTAGATCAGGATTTGGAGATGAGCTGATTTCTGGAAGTATATTCCTAAGCTAAAAGTTCCACAGGCATGCAGGCCTCCTAAACATTTTCAACTCATTTCATGTAATGTTTTCACTCTCAACAAAGCAAAAGCAGCCCTGTTTTCACTGCCATGTGCAGCCCCACACGTGACACAGTCCCGTTTTTGGGCACAGCAGGGCCAAGGATGAGGAGGGAACAGAAGCCTTTGCTCAGCCCAGTAGGGAAAAGAAAGTGAATTCCCTCAGGAGATGTATTTGGGTAGATGTTCAGGCACCAGGAATCATATCTGGGAGCACTCCCACACCTTAAAACATCAGAATTTCTTCTGGGCCCATTTTCTGTTGTGGTTGCAGGAAGAGTTGCACGTTCGGGTGCCCGGCCCGGACCTGCTGGTTCTGCAGAGCACCGGGCACAGTTTGTCTTTCTGAGAGGGGGAGAGGGTCAGAAATTCTTTCCACTGGTCTCATGGTCTGTTACTGTAATACTTAATTGAAGTAGAAAATTTGATCTGACATGTCAAATGTGGCCCTGGTTGGCTGGAGGCCAAACTGAGCCGCCTAATTTGGGTTTGCCTTAAAATGGCTGACATTATTCACAGGCCCCAATCTCCCTCTGCAGTGGACTCCTGACATCTTTTTTTAGCAGCTTTGTAAATCCCTCTGTATCTGTTTTTCCTTGAAACTTGTTTACTTCAGAAAGCAGCAGTCCCAAAGCTTAAGGAAACGTTTCCTGCAGCATTTCTGGGCCCATTTGTGTCCTGAAGTTTCTCGTGGCTGTGGAGTGGAGAAAATGTATATTCACAAGTGGGTGTGCCCAGCACGGGGCCCATTTGACAGCAGATTGTTAAGCTGCCTCCAATGGAAGAAGAAAAATGAACAGGAAATCAGGAAATACTTATTTCAGTCTCCCAGAGTTTGTGTTCAAGGGTTTCATAAATCATATGTGAAGATGGCAAAAAAGTTACATCAGATTTTCAGTATTTCTTTTGCAACTCTGTGTGTTTCGTTATTTGGCAAAGAGAAGAAATGGAATCAAATCATCCCCATTTGAGCCAGTACCAAGGTTTGCTGGCTGCTGGGGCCAGAGGAGTGTTGAAGTGGGGTATCTTGGTGCCTGGAATCTGTCCTGGAGTGGGATGTAATGGCTGAGTCACCTGGAGAGGAGATTTTGTGTTCAGTGACTCGTCTTGTTCCACATCCGAGTATCTTCCTGTAGTTGAGAGCAAATTCCCTCCTGCCTCCTCCAGAGTCAGAGCCTGCAAAATTGGAATCCAGTGGCTCCGTGCTGTGGCCAGAAGGGTGGTTCTGGGTCAGGAGTTTCAGGGAGAACCTCCATTTCTTGACTAAAATCAACATGCAGGGACTCGGTATTTCACAGACCAGGGGGGAAGCTGCTGGGATTATTACATTTGTACACTGCTAAGGTGGGGTTTTTGAAGCAGCTCCCAAGAGGCAGCTCCTGCCTCAGCCAGCAGTGATCCTTGTGAGCACAATGGGACAGTGGGTGGAGAGACACCGGTGGAGGTGTCACAGCAGCTCCAAACCCACATGGGCAGCAGCCCTTTTTTGGGCTGCACCACATCAGGCAGCTCTGGTTTGTCAGGATACAGGAGTCCCGTGGTGGGAGATGACTTGAAGTTAGAAAGCCCTGCAGGCCCTGCTTAGCACCTCCTTTTCTCTCCCATTTCCATGTCTCTGGGGGACCCGTTTCCCCTGTGCACAAACCTCCTTCACTGCTTTCTCCTGAGCTGCAGCTCCTGTTTCCAGATCAATACGGGCTCCTGGCAACGAGGTTAAGGATCATTTCCCAGGTCTGCTGACAGGTTTTGTGCTCAGAGCCCTCCTGGCCCTTGGTGTCAGCCTGGATTTAGAGGGGAAGGAAGGGGGGGAATGGAGAAAGCTGGAGATGAGCAAAGGAGATCGTTCTGTTGGAACATCTCCCCTGCAGCCTCTCGGGAATGGACTCTTGCTCCTGGAGATGGGTGTCCCGTGTGCCGTGGTGTCCAGAGCGGGGATGGCCCCAGTGTGTGGAGCAGGGATGGCCCCAGTGTCCGGGTGGGAATGGTCCCCTGTCTGTCCCACGCCGGCCGGCACAGAATGTCCTGCGGGCGGACGGCCGGGGGAGGGCCGGGCTCCGTGCTGAGTCCTGCCACCTGTTGTCTTTTCCATTCCAAGCCCCCCTTCCTCCCCACCCTCCACCCCGACTCCCCTCCCCACACAGCTCAGCATCCCCAGTGGATAGGGCTGGGATCAGTGGGCACTTGCCAAATACCTTTCTCGTGCTGTCACTGATTCTGCACAGGCAGCATCTCCGAGAGCAGGAACAAACCTCCTCCAGTGCATTGTCCTGCTCTGCAGAAAGTGTTCCAGAGTGGGAATGCCTTTTCCTAGCTGGGTCTGAGCGGCCCTGGGGAAGCCTGAGGCCGTGCCCAAAGAATCCACTGCAAATCCCTTGGAGTTGGCATCTGGCTCTGGCACGGGCTGGTTGTAACTGGGGGTCACCCCCCCTCCTCCCCGTGGGATCCTTGCTCATCTGCTCTGCCCTGAGTGCCAGGGAATGTTGTGCTGAGCCCTCTGGGCACGCTGGGCAGGGTGGGTGTGTGCCAGGGGGACTGGCAGGAGCTGGGCAGCCACGGCTGCAGCCACAGCTCGGGCTCCTGCCCTGCTCCCGTGGGAGCTGCAGGCTGGGCACGGACTTGGGGCTGTGATTTCCTCCTGATCAAGGTGTGCAAAGGGGTGGAATGGCTGGAGTTACAGAGCTGCTGGGTTGGGACTCTGCAGAAGGGCCCTTGGACAGTTCCTCAGGTACAAGGTTCAGTAATCCCCTGGAGAAGCAGCCCCTGAGTTCCCAGGTGAAGGTGCCTGGAGGGGACTGATTTTCAGAACACAGGACGTTGGCAAATGAGACCCTTTCCATCACTGGCCAGGAGACCTGGGTTTGGAGCACTTCAGGCTCCCAGGATGTTGCCATCCCTGTGCTTTACACTCACCTGTATCAATGCTTGTTTGCCCACAGAAACCACAGAGGGGTGTAAGGAAGAAAAAAATTAATGCAAAAATGAGGCTTTAGTAGTTCCTGCAGCGTGGTTCTGCCACCTCACCGGGAGCCAGGGCAGGGGAATGTGGAAAGGTGGAGAGTTTGGAGCTGCCAAAAGACAGAAGGAGGGACAGAAATGGAGGTGGAACGTTTCTTTTATTATATCTGGTCATGATGCAGCACAGGGTCCAGAACCTTCTGCCTCCCTGCCCGTGGAGGTGTTTGTGCTGGCAGGGCTTCCAGCTGGGATCCCCAGAGCACCAGTTAAACCAGTAGTTACCAATTTTTTTGCAAGCCACGCTGGGACTATAGGAATTTTATTCCTTCACAGTGTTGAAGGAAAGGGGGTTTGCTTGCCAAAGGGCTTTCTTGTGCTTGAGGATGATTTATGGGCCAAGCTGAGCCACTTGTGGAAAAGGCAAAGCAGCTCTTGGCAGCACCCCCAGAATCCACTGCAGCTGTGGGGTAGTGAAGTCATCGGCATAACAACCACTGCAAACAGAATAACAAAGTCTGGTCTGTTCTCGTTTAAAATAATCTTTCCAGTTCAGCAACCACATTAAACTTACCTTTCTGCACACAGAAATCATAAAGGGCCGACAGTTGTGTGCAGTGTCTCCCTCAGGTCACTGCCCCTGTCTCCTGCACCCTCCACACTGCCCTGGAGCATCCCGAGGGACGGGATGAGCTCTGTTATGTCACAGCTGGTGTCTGCCCCTTGTTTTCACTCCTTTGTTTGGCCTTACAGGACAACACCCAAGGTTTCTTCCTTTTAAATACAAATTTGGCTTTTGCCTTATAACCTGTTTCTGAGCTGATTGCAAAGTGAGGAATTCTGACTTTGGGTTTTCCTGCCTGTCTTTGTTTCAGGTCTCTTCAGATCCTCCTGCTTCCAAAAAGCCCAAAACAGATGACTCTGCTTCCCAATCTCCAGCTTCTTCTGAGAAGGAGAAACAGTCCAGTTGGTTACGGTCCTTATCCAGTTCATCCAACAAGGTGATTATTGAATATTTTGTAATTGAAAGATCAAATTAGCACATGGCATCACTGCATGGAGTGGGGAAATGAGGAGAAAACAAGAGAACCAACCTGCCCAGGTTTTCTAAATTAGCACCATTTCCATCCTTCTCCTGGTCAGCGTTGAGCTGCACAGTCCCCCCGTGTCCCTGCCACCCTCCAGTGCCCACTGACCCGGACTGGGACAGGGAAGTGAGGAATTCCCTCCTGCCTTTGAGGTGCAGGAATCCTACAGGGCTCAGGACCTGTTTGTGGTCCCTGTGACCTGCACAGAACTCGTTGGCCCAGAACACACGTGAGGTTTTCCCGGCGGGAGCAGGGCCTGGCCATGGTGGGGGTGGTTGTGGGGACGGCGGGGTGGCCCTGGGTGTCCCCGTGCTGTGACATGAAGGACTGTGGGTGTCACTCCTGTCCCCAGAGCATCGGGTGTGTGCACCCCCGGCAGCGGCTCTCGGCGTTCCGGCCCTGGTCCCCCGCAGTGTCGGCCGGCGAGAAGGAGCTCTCGGGCCACCTCCCCGCCCTCATCCGGGACAGGTAAGGACACATCGAGGGGCAGCTTCCTTCTGGGGGGATGGCTTTGTCCCTCCCTCACTGCACCACCATCAGTGGTGGGATTGGTGGAAGGGAAACCAGGAGAAGTGTTGGTGGTCTGTGTGTTCATTAAATGGGTTTTCTGGGGTGGGACCTGCTGTGAAAATGGGAAGGAAAGGCTGTGGGGAAGGGATGGTCCCTCTGGGGACAGTCACTGAAGTTCTTGGGCTTTCATTTAAGGGCAGTGGAGTCACTGTCTCAGGAAGGTGGTCAGGGAGCATCCATCCATTCCCATCCATTCCATGGGCCCTGCAGCAGCTCCCTGACACAGGCTGTGTTCCCAGCACAGCTCCATCCTTAGCAGGTCCAGGAGGAATTTTAACACATAACTGAAGGCACGTGGTGTAGGAGATGCTGAATGGAAGATACAAAGTCTTGGCTGTTCCTTTTGCAAAATCCTACATATTTGATGTTACAGTACTGCTGCTCTTTACCACAGGTGTGTTGGTTGTTCCACCTCTGGTTTACACATGGGCACTTGGGTGCTGTGTCCAAATCACAGACACACCAAAGACTCTCTGGCACTCCATGGCTTTCCTTCGGGAAGTGCTGGTTTGAGCTCCCAGAACGTTTGTGGATGGACACAAGTGTGCAGCTGGGCAAAGCAACAGTGCAGGAGCAGGAGGGGACAGTGTTGTGACTTGCAGGCTCTGGGAGGTCCCATCCCTTTCGTGCCCTTGGGATACGTGGCACTGGGAATGTGATCCCTTCCCAGCTGGGTGCTCGGGGTGTCCCTCATCTCCAGGTTTAATGAGAGCAAACACTGACAAGTGCAGGTTCTCAGCTGGTGTGAATCAGGGCTGGAGATACAGCAGGTTCTCAGCTGGTGTGAATCAGTGAACTCACCGTCATTCCAGTGCCAACATGGCCTGGGAAGCATTCTAAAACCAGGAATGTGACCCTCTTCTCCTTTTTGCCTCCCACTCTGAACCAGCTTCTACTCCTACAAGAGCTTCGAGAGCGCCGTGGCCCCTAACGTGGCCCTGGCCCCCCCAGCCCAGCAGAAGATCGTGAGCAACCCCCCCTGTGCCACCGTGGTGTCCCGGGGCAGCGACTCCCTGAGCTCTGCCCAGCCCAGGAAAAGGAAACACGTGGAACACGTGGCTGCTCCCGAGGCCACGGCCCCGGCCCCCGAGGAGGACAAGGAGTCGGAAGCAGAAATTGAAGTAGAAACCAGGGAAGAATGTGAGTGGTGCTCGTACCTGCCTTTGTTTTGGTGTCTTTGGGCTGGATCTTTCACTGTGCAGCTCTTTGGGTGTTCAAATGGAATTCTGGAAGCCCGAAGCCTCAGCAGTGACATGAATTGCATGGTCACAATTCAGACAAATTGCGAGTTGGTCCCTTGAGTCAGGGCTGCTTTGTGTCATATTTCAAGTATCTCAGTATAAAACGAGCCAGGTTTTATTTTCTTTCTTTTTTTTTTTAATTGAATATTGATAGTGTCTGTATAAAAGGGCCTCAGCATCTTTTGAGCTATATAATATATATATATATAAAATATATATCTCAGAATATGCTGAGTGGGAAGGGACCCACAAGGATCATCGAGTCCAACTCTTAAATATGAGTTATGTATGAGCTGTCTATAATACATGTATTGATTTTAGACATTTTTAAATGAATGTTTCAATGTTTCTGTTTTCCAGTCACCTCCTCCTTATCCTCGCTCTCCTCCCCATCCTTCACCTCATCCAGCTCTGCCAAGGACATGAGCTCCCCTGGGATGCAGCCCCCTGTGCCCGTCAACAGCTCCTACGAGGTGGCAGCACACCCTGACTCCCACAGCAGCGGCTTGGAAGCTGAGCTGGAGCACCTCAGGCAGGCCCTGGACAGTGGCCTGGACACAAAAGAAGCCAAAGAGAAATTCCTGCACGAGGTGGTGAAGATGAGGGTGAAGCAGGAGGAGAAGCTGAACGCGGCCCTGCAGGCCAAGCGCAGCCTGCACCAGGTACTGCCCCCCCTCCTGCCCTGCCCTGCTCGGGGCTCCTCAGGGGCACTGGGGACCCTCCTGGGAAAAGGGAATTGTCTCACTTATCCCAAACAGCAACAGCCTTTGCCGGGGCTCTGTTTGTAAATCCAGCCAGGAAACCAAAGCACAGGGACCATTCCTCCACCTTTAAGCTTTCCACCTGTTTTTCCTTGGGTTATAAGTCCATGGTTACCAAAATCAACATCTTTTCATTACTTGAAAAAGTCTCCTAGTCCAGCAGAGTTTATTTTGTTTTCATCTCACTGAACAGGAAACATTTCTGGAGGCTTTAGCTGGAGTTTTAAAAGCTTTGTGAAAACCCTGCCGTGTCCCAGCTGAGGGAGGGTGTTCCTGGGGCTTGGCCACAGCTGAACTGAGGTCTTTGTCAGGCATCCCACTGGCTTCAGTCAGGGAAGCAACTCCTTATTTCTGGAAATCCTGGACACAGGGGTTGTATCAGAGTGATCAGACAGAGCTGCAGGTCAGTGCTGGCCATGAGCTGAGCCCAGTGGTGGCTGAACTGGTTTTTTGGGGGGCTGGGACAGAAGTAGTGCAGAGAAATAGAAGATACAGCCAAGGCAGGAGATTTGTGTGTCCTCTCTGAGTATTCTGTGGAGCTGTTCCCAAGCTGGGACAAATCCATGGGATGGTGCAGATGAAGCATGGGAGACAAAAAACCAGCACTGGGGCTCTTTGGCTTGTTCTTTGCTCAGTTACCCTGAGCAAATCACTTCATTCCCTGGTGTTTCAGTAAATCTGTGCTTTATTTTATGTATCTAAAAGTAAACTTTTATAAATGATATATATTTAAAGCTAATATTTAAATATCTAAACTAAATAGTGGGTACTTAAAGCAGGAATTACAGGAAGCAGTTGCTGCAGCAGAATTGAGTGGTGAGGTGTGAAGTGTCTCTCCCCATGTCAGGGGTGTCTGGGCACCGTTTTCCCTTTGGGAAGCTGTGGGTTCCCAGTCCCACACACAGAAGGTCCATGTGTGTGTGTTTCCAGGCTCTGTGTGCCCTTCCAGAGGCAGGGCTGTGCTAACAATGGCCTGGCTGGGAAGTGAGATTGTCAGAGTGCATTTCCCATGCCCTGCCACTGCACAGAAACCGGGGCTGGACAGGGAGGAAATGCTGCTACTGAGGGAAAAAAGATCCTCAGTTTCTAATTTAACCATTTAGGAGACAGACCTGTGAGCCACAGCTCTGTGCTCATGATGAACGTGGACTTCAACAGCTTAGGAGCTGCTTCCTGTGTACCTTGAGGTTCCTTATCCCTCTCCCGTGGATTTAGATTCCAAGGCAGCAGCTCCTATTCAGATCCTGGATGGTGGGAGGGGCAGTGCCCAGGTTCAGTTCAGCTCCAGGGAGCCTGGAGTTCTCCAGCTGTTGTGACAGGGCAGTCCATGGGCTGGACTCCAGGAGACTTGGGGCTCACACCAGTCACCCACAGCACCCAGGGTTAGAAAACACACAGTTTGTGTTTTGAACTTGCCTTAAGCGGATTTTTGGGGGATTTGGTACAGTGTAGCTGCTGCTGGTTGTGAACTTCCCTCTTGAGCTTTGCTGGACACAAAGGACACTCACAACCTGCACTTACCATGTTGTGCATCTCCAGTGCCTCCAGTTCCAGCCCAGGCTTTGCAGTTGGGGGGTTTGGAACGTGGAGCCGGAGCAGAGCACGTTGCTGGGAGCTCTCTCCAACAGCACTTCATCTTTATTCAGGCCCAGATGGTCGCAGCCATTCTGCTTGACAAAGCAAAACGTGGCTGCACCCTCGAGCTTTTTGTTATCCAGGACTTCAGGGTGGCTGGAGTGCAGGAACCCCAGAGGATTTAAAGGAAAAGAGCTTGTACGAGGGTCAGAGCGGGGTTTAGCCCCGAGCTGCCTTGGTCCCAGCCGGCGGGAGGTGGGGATGGGGTTTGGATCCCAGGGCTCTGCTCCCCCTGCTCACACCTCCCTCCTCTGTGCCCAGGAGCTGGAGTTCCTGAGGGTGGCCAAGAAGGAGAAGCTGCGGGAAGCCACCGAGGCCAAGCGCAACCTGCGGAAGGAGATCGAGCGCCTGCGGGCGGAGAACGAGAAGAAGATGAAGGAGGCGAACGAGTCGCGGGTGCGGCTGAAGCGGGAGCTGGAGCAGGCGCGGCAGATCCGCGTGTGCGACAAGGGCTGCGAGGCCGGACGGCTCCGAGCCAAGTACTCGGCCCAGGTGAGGCCCCCCGAGCTGAGACAGCCCTCCCCTGGCCCTGTGCCTTGGCCCTGGCCCTGTGCCCGTCCCTGTGCCTGGCCCTGTCCCTGCCAGGGCGCGGCTCCACCGCCCTCCCAGGGACAGCCGGGTGAAAGCGCGTCAGGAAAGGGCAGGACTCCCAAAAACGGGGCACAGGGACCAACTTAAACTCCTCGAGTTCCAACTCGCCCCCACGGCCCTGCCACACACGGGTCACCCTCGGCAGGCTCTGCCTCCCAGGGGACATTGAGCTGCTGCCAGAGGAGCTCTGGGAGCGGGGGGTGCTGGGCAGGGTGTTGTCAGACACAGGAGCTCCTTGGAGCCAGTGCTGGGTCTCAGGTGGGAGCTGCAGGTATTTGGTGTGGTGGCTTTAAGGGAGGAGGGGAAGAGGAAAAGCAGAGCCCTGGCAATCAGAGGCTCTCTGATAACGGGAAGGGGAGTGGCCCCTGTGCTGCTGAGACACGTCTGAGCAGGAGCAGGAAATGATGTGGGGCTTCCTCTCCAGCATCACAGGATGTCTCACTGATAAGGGGTGTCCAGACTAAACAGAGCCACGCTGGGAGCTGCTGCCCTGGGCGTGCCTGGCTGTTCCCAGAGCACACAACCCAGGCACCAGCAGGGCAGGTGAACCCCTGGGCTGGGCTGGGTGTGCTCCAGCTCTGCCCAGCGGGGCACTGGGGCTGCTCCAGAGCCTGGAACAACAGGGAATTTCAGTCTCCTAAAACATCTCCTCCTTGGGAAGGAATAAATGAGGTTTCCCAAGCTAAAAGGCTAAAATCACCTCAAAAAGTAGCTGAATGTTCTGCAGGTTTATCTTTTCTAAAGCCAGGACTGGCAGGTTGGCAGCATCCCCTGGTGTTTGATTCCAGCCCTGTCATGGCCCCCCGAGCCCCCCAGGCCCTCCAGCTGTGCCAGAGCTGTCTCTGCCTCAAGAAGTGACAGTGATGGTGTAAGGAGTGACCAGAGTTCTGTTGCATTAAGGAATTCTTAGGCTGTGTCTTAACTCTGCTGGCTTTCACCTCCCTTGCTGGAGCTGGAGTCAGTGGGAAGTTTCAAAGCTCAGCAGCCCCTGCAGGGAAAAAAGTATGGAAAAGGGAATTCCTTCCTTGCCTCAATCCTGATAGTCTTACCCCTGAAGTGCACGGTTTTGTCCCTCCTCTCAGCCTGTGCAGAGCTCTGTGGTGCAGTGCAGGCTCCTGAGGCATCCCCGTTTGCTCTGCCCCCAGATCGAGGACCTGCAGGTGAAGCTGCAGCACGCTGAGGCCGACCGGGAGCAGCTCCGCGCCGACCTCCTGCACGAGCGGGAGGCCCGGGAACACTTGGAGAAGGTGGTCAAGGAACTTCAGGAACAACTGTGGCCTAAGTCGAGCAGCCAGCCCAGCAGCGAGAGCACCTCGAGCCCCATGGAGAACTGAGCCCAGAGCAGGGCAGGGCGGGAGCGGCGCCGGCAGGGCGGGCGCGGGGGGTGTGAGGTGTGAGGTGTCCTGGCACCCAGCGGGAACACGGACTCGCAGCAGTTGGAAGGCAAACGTTGTTACCCTCTAGAACAGAAGCACTGAATTCTGCCTCTTTTTTGTTTGTTTTTTTTTTTTCTCCTTCCCGATCCATATAGCACAACATCTTACTGTGCCTAGAAAACACAAAGTGTTTGTAAAACAAAATACTTTTAAGTCCACAGCGAGAATTTTCTACTGGCAAACTCGGAGCAAGCGGCGTCGTCCAGCTGAACCCAGAGTCCAAGGCGAGCAGGGCAGGGGGGTTGTGTTCTCCTGCCCGTTGGAACATTTTGGAATTGACAAAGCAAACCAACTTTTCTTATAAGCTATTTAAAATAATTCATTACACAGACTTGGTATTAAAAAAAAAAATTAACACGATTTTTTTATAATGAACGTTTAAAAGCAAAACAAAACAAACAAACAAACAAAAAAAAACAACAAACCTTCGATGCACAATTTTTAATGACTTTATAGGCTTTGGGATTCTTTGTGCAGAAGCCCCTCTCTGGTGATGGTGCCATGTCAGGAGCAGTTTTCCAGCCATCTCGGAAGCCAGCGCGGTTCCATCCCGGCACGTGGGGGTGGGGGAAGTTCAGAGTGCTTTTCCAAGTTGATTTTTTTTTTCCTTAGAAAGAATTATCTTAATTTCCCGCCCTAAACACAAGAAGAAGGGAAGATGCAGGAGCGTGCAGGGGGTGGGGAAGGAGGTGGTGTTGGACTGAGAGCCCCATGGGCCCCACGTGTGCAGCCCACGCCAGCACCCTTGGTGTGTGCAGAGACTTCATCCAGGAGCACTTGAGCTTTGGGAAAGGGAAGAAAGAAAGGGAGGAAGGAAATGGATGATCAGTTGGTAGAGGAACAAAGCAGAGACATGTGTGTGTTGAAGTCATCCTGAATTCTTCAGCTTTCAGTTTTCTGGAAAACTCATCTCGTTGCACCATCTCACCGTGAGTTCAGTATTTCCCTGCCCTCGTCCCAAGCTGCCCGTCGGGATTCCCGTGCCCAGGGAGGTGCAAGATTCCTGTGCCCAGGGAAGTGAAGGATTCCCATGCCCAGGGAGGTGCAGGGTTCCCGTGCCCAGGGAGGTGCAGGGTTCCTGTGCCCAGGGAGGTGCAGCCTCGGACACCACAGACCACACCACCGATGGTTTTGCTGCTGTGAATAAGCCACACGGTTTTTTTATTAAAAACCTTTTTGTTTTTAACAAGAAGCTCACTTTCATGTTGGGGTCCAAGCCGCAGCCCCGGGACACGACGCAGCCATCACTGCCCTGGGGGTGGTGCTGAGGTTTTTTTATATTTTTTTTTTTTTAAAAACCTGCACTTTGTCAGAATCTTACTCTGCATTTTATTCCCTGTTTCTGAAGCCAAGCATTCTAGATTCTGCCCTGAGAGCTGTGCAAACCATGAACCCAACCTGCCAGCACTGCCACCTCCCATCAGCAATCTCCACTTCACAGAGGAGGATCCAGCAGGTCCAGAACATCCCAAGCAGGAATTCACCAGACCAGGGAACTGGTTTTGTGGCTGTGTATCTGACCCAAGCTGGGGAGCAGCTGAGATGCTCCCAAAAGTGCTTAACAAATAAAGCTGGTGCTTTACTGATCAAGAGAAAATTTATTTTCACCCCTAAACACTCACCTCTGACACACTCAAATGTGAAAATGTGATCTGGGGCTGCAGATGTGCCTTCCAGCTCATTTTTCCTCTCAGCATCTTCTCTAGGCAATGCTGACACTTTTTTACCTTAAAAGAATACAAAGAAAAGAAATAAAAAAAAAAAAGAAAAAAAAGAGAACCCCCCCTATGCATCATCATACCCAGAAGTTACTCTAAACAAAGGAACATATTTCCAGTAATCTTTATTTGCTTTTGGACATTAATGCAAACTATGTAAGCTTCAAAATTATTTCCCAGTAGACAGAAAGCGGCTTCCAATCCTAAAATTATGGTATTTACTTACAGTACATTAGAGAGATTTTTTTTTTTTTTTAAACAAGAGCTGTTTGCTTGAAACCATTATAATAACCATTATAATAACTGTGAGCATTAACAAAGAAGTTCATATATATGTTTTAGGTACAAAAAAAAAGAAGAAATATGAAAGGAGTGGAATTACTGGGACAGTGTAAAACTGTTGGGAGCAAGAAACAGTCACACCAAGTCCATGACCTGAACCTGTCTGTGGATACAGGGGTTGGCCCTTGTGTGTTTGGGAGGCTGGAGACTGGCTCTAGGTGCAGATCTCCTTCTAAAGTGCAATGCAAAAGGAATTTTGATTATGCTTGAGCAGGTTTGTTTTTTGTTTGTTTTTTTTTTTTTTTTATGTGGGGTTTTATTTTCTTTGTATGTTTTTTTTTTCTGCGATTATTAAATCATATGCATGGATTAAACTCTGCCATATAGTCATTAATGGGCATTATTACTGTCTTATGTAAAGGGGTTCTTTTGTTATGCAGTATGCAGAAAAATGTTCTCAGCCTTATGATTTCCAGAGCTGTGTTATCCACTTATTTCTTCAAGGGAAACTAAACAGCTGTGTCTGTCGTTACCATTCTGTGCATCTCGAGTCCCTCGTGCTCTGCTTTGCTGCCCTGCTGGGAATTACACAGAGAACAGCCCTGGCCTCCCTCAGGGACTGAGCCCTGGCTTTGCAAATTCGGCCTGTTTGGGTTTCCCCTGATCTCTGATAGTGTCTCTCCCCTTATAATTCAAGAACAAAAGGCAGCCTGTCCATCTCCAGGTGTTTTTCCCCAGGAAAAGTGACTCTCTTACCTGTGGTTTCCTTTCCCGTGTCCAGGGGAGCTCGGTGGTTCCCTGGGCTGGAGGCTCCCACCCTCCTGAAGGAAGGGAACCTGCAGGATTTTCAGAGGAGAAACAAGAACAGTGTCACCAACAGCCAGTCACCCCAGGCAGCCTCCCCTGGGCTCAGAGGGGCAGGAAAAGGCTCCAGAACGAAATTCCAGCTGTTGGTTTCCTGTTCTGCCCCGGGTTGGTCACTCCAGGAGGGCAGTGCCTGACAGGGGACTCACCCTGCCCCAGTTAAGGCTCCACAATATTCAGTCCTTGGGAGTGAAAAGCCATTTCCATAAATGAAGGTTTGAAATCAGTGAGATAATTAAGGGGCAAGAAAGGTGGGGACAAACATTGTCCAGCAGCAGCCAAACCCCAGGAGGGGCTCACAGGGAATGGCTTAAACTGTTGGGAATCTCCTGAACACATTTAACAGTTAAATTGTTATTTCTGCAGAGTGTGTAACGTGTTTCTAATTCAGAATAATTAGAACTGTCCCTGTGGCAGCCCCAGAGACACTGATGTGGGGAGGGGGCTCTGCAGAGACAGCCCCCGTGTGAAGGTGCTGGAGGAGAGGGAGCTCTCTGTGTAATTTCTGAGGCTGCAGCACCTCAGTCAGTCCCACTCACATGGAATTCTTTCCCTGCTGCACTCCCAGGGCTCTCCAGCCCCGAGTGCAGGAGCTGCCACATCTCTCACTTCATCTGTGCTTTAGTTTCCTTTAAGAAGTTCAAAGGGAGAAGAGGTGTTTCATACAGGCTGTTGACTCTCCCTGTACTTACAAATATATTACTACTTGTATATTCAGTTTAATTACTCCTTGTTTCTATTACTGAACGAAGACTTAACGAAGGGAATAAAAACCAACAGCAATAACATTCATATCTATGGAGCAGCTAACTCTATACATAATATTCTGCTTTTCAAACAGAACTAGCCAATGTAAAAAAAACCATTAAAAGTAAATTCAACATGTAAATACTTTTTTTCATTTTACACTGTTGTATTATAAGTGTATATGGTGTTTACTTTTTCAAAACTCTTTCTTACCTGGTAGTTGTCTTGTTTTATGAGTTGTGTTTTTAACTGAGAAGAACCTTTGCTGTCTGTTAGGAAAAAAAACAAAACAAAATCTTTTTGCAAGTTTTCAATGTGGGTTACAACCTTTCTCCATCATTTGCATTTTACTTGTCCTTATTTTCACTGTAAAGTATTTTATTACCAAAAGGTTGATTTTGTTCCATTCTGCCCTCTCAGCAGTCATGTGTTTTAGAGAGAAGTTTTTTTTGGTTTTTTTTTTTTGTTGGCTTGGTTGTTTTGTTTTTGGGGTTTTTTTTGTTTTGTTTTGTTTTTTTTTTAAAATCAAAAGAACTCACAGAAATGACATTTTTTCAATTGAAGAAAAATAAATCTTTACATTTATAATAGCCAATAGCATTTCAGCACATTTTTGTTATCCTGGTCTCTCCTATGCTGCTGCTAATGACAATATTATGACTTACTCTACTATTCTAGAACTATTTTTATGTAAGTAATGTATGCTTTCTTGTTTATAAATGCCTGATTTAAAAAAAAATAAGAAAAAAGCTTGGCATATTTATCTATTTCGCTGTGTACCTTGATAGTCCTTTTCCACCCCCTTTTCCACATCCCCTCCCCCCCAATGCAGATAATATTGTAAAATAAAGGACTTTATGAGATTATGTATGAAAATAGCTATGCTTATATACCACAGTGACTGAATGTACAGTGTATAGACGCATTACCGAAAATAAAATTGTTTGTCCAGAAAACAGTGACGGGCTCTGGGCTGTTCTTGGGGTGTCCCGGGCTCAGCCCCCCAGATGTGCTCAGGCAGCCCCTGGTCCTGCTCAGGGAAAGAACCTTCCCCAGATCCTCTGCAGGGACACTCCTGGAAGGGGACTGGAAGCGAACTGGGAATCCTGCATTCCACTGCCCGGGGAAACTGGGACACTGGAGTGAAATTTCCTTGGGATAGTGAGAATTGTGAGCACAGAGGGGTTTGTTCCGGGCCAAAGAAAAAGAAATGCAAGAGGGGAAAATACAAAAAGCAGAAGATGGAAACATATGTGAGAGTAATTCTCTCCTGGGTTTCTGAGAAGTGGCTGCAGAATTTCCACAGCCCCGGGACGGTTCTGAGATGCCCCCAAAGAGCAGTGGAAAAGCCAGAGAATGAGCAAAGGGCTTGAAAAATAAACCTTTACTTCTTATTTGTGCCTCAGCCAGCCCTGCTCTCCAGGGGTGGGGGCACATCCCAAACACAGGCCCACGTCATTCCCTTGGGAAAGGCTCCTGGGCCCCAGATCCCACCCACTGCTCCTGGGAGTTTGGGTTCTAAAATTCAAAGTTCATTGACAGTTACCTCCTGCACAGCTGACACATCTTCTCAAGGTTCCTGATGTTCTTCAGCAGCACACTCAGAGGAACTTGGTTCCACAGGCTCCGTACACAAGGAATATGACTTCCATAGGAATTCCTCTGCCCAGTGTTCCATGGGATCTCTCAGCATTTGGGACCATTGGAGGAGCTGGTGCAGGGCAGGACTCAGCCCTGAAGGAACGAGCTGGTCCTTCCCAGAGAATTCCTTCCCATGGAATTCCTGCTACAAAACCAACACCAACCCAGATTGGGTTGGTAACAGCAGAGGCTGCAAACATCATTCTGTGCTCCATCCCCAAGGACCTCTGAGTGCAGCAACACAAACTGGGAAAGCCCAGGCCAGCTGTTGGGTGTTTGTGGTTAAGGGGGTAACTGGGTATTGAAAATTACTAGTTTATTGATTTCCTAACTGAAATTATCTATTTTAAATTTTATTAACAATAATTTTATTACTATAACTTCAATTTACTCAATATAACACCCAGAACACTGGGAATGAGACCTGAACCTCCTGCAAGGAAGGGACAAAGGTGTGGAAAATGCCGGGAATCAGGGAGGCAGCAGAAGCCCTGGAGTGTTCCTGGTGATCTCAGGGAGCTCCAGGCACTGCCAGGGAAGAGCAGAATCCAACCAACCCCAGCTGGGTGACGTACACGCCCCTGGAATTTTTATGAGCTGGCTTATGTGCACTCCAGCCTACCTGACTGCACTGCAAATTCCCACACACTTTTATTTGGGAGGGAACAGTTTCCACAGCTCCCTGGGCTGGGCTGAGGGAGCAGAACTGTCCTGCACAGCATCTGGGGGGTCTCTGGCTCATGGTTTGCAATTCACTTCTGTGTTTGTTGAGTCAGCTCCTCGAGGTGGAACCTGGAGAGCTTCATGCTTTGAGTGCTTCCCCAGAGCCATCCTGGCCCAGCTCTCCCAGTCCTCTGGATCCTCCACCTCCCACCCCAAGGCTCTTCCCTCTCCCTTACCTGTGACCTGCTGGAGGAAAACTGCACAGAACAAGAGGAAAACCTGCAGGGCTCAAAGGAAAATGAGGTTTTCCAGCCTCAAAGGAGGTCAGATGTGCAGTGTCCCCAGTGACACTGTCCCTGCTGGGGCCTCCGTGGATCCACATCCCTGTTTGCTCATGGTCCAAGCAGGAATCACCCACCAAACCTCTCCACAGAGGCACTGGGGGCCTTTGCAGTGTCAGCAAAGTGTCCCTTCCCAGGCAGTGAAGCTGTTCAGAATTCCTAAACCCAGCTCCTGGATTTCAACATTGCTTTGTGAGAAGAGTGACCAGTTCCTTTAGTCACCTCTCCAACCCATGAGGGGAGTGCAGGAGCAGAGGGACTGATGAGGGGGAGGCACCAAACCCCTCCTGTTACATCTCCTTGCATGTTAAACCCCAACCCTGTGCCCCAAATTCCAGCCCCTGCCTGGCAGCAGCTCCCAGGGCAGGATTGCCCTGCAGTGCCAAGGGATTCATCACACAGGGCAGTTTTAAGCAGTGGAGCTTTCCTAGTCCTGGCTCTGCAGTGTTCCTGCAGCTGTGCTGATGTCAGCCCTGCTGCTCCCCCTGCAACCCTCTGCACGGGAAAACCGGGATGGGATTCCGGCTACACCAAAGAAAGGATGTGGGATGGGATGTGAGGCCGTGAGCAGACACAGAGATCCCACCTGGGCCTGGGGCTGTTGGATAACAGGTTCCCTGTGGGAATTTCTGAACTCCTCGTGCCCACCCCAGTCCCGCTGCTGTTGGTGGATTCCCAGGAAGTTTCCAGGGAGCAGCAGCTCCCACTGCCCTGCCCAGCCCGGGGCACAGCACACACAGCCCTGTGCCCAGCCCGGGATCCCACACTGCTCCATTCCCGGGGCACACACTCCTGAGGGAGGAACTGATTCCCTCCCTGCACTCCCTCCTTCCCTCCCATCCCTTTTCCCACATCAGCAGCCCGTGGCTCAGGCCCTGCTGGTGATGGATCCCTTGTAATTGCTCTGAATGGATTATCCCAGCCATGGAGAGGCATTCCCAGTGCACAGCTGGAATCAGGAGCACTCACACCCGGGGAAGGACTCGAGCAAGAGACAGCTGGCTCTGGCCCCTGCCTTGTCTCTCTGCTCTTGTATTAAGCCTAACTCGATTTATTTATATTTTTAATACAATAATATCTAGGACAGCCACTGAAATCAGGGTCCAGATGGGCTCAGTGCCATCCCAACCCCCAGAACCAAACTGTGCCTCTGACAACAAACAGCACAACTCAGGATTGACCTCCCACGCTGCTCAGACCTTGCATTTAGCCAAGTAAGAATCCACCCCTTTCAGTGGGTAACAGTACCCAAAAACTGGGAAATCAATCCATGCATATTCTGGCAATTACTGGCTAAAAGACATCAGATGGAATGCTTCTCTCCTTACCTTACTGCTGCCTTCCTCCCTCTGCCCAGATAAACTGTCAGCAGTCTGTTTACCAGGATCCCAGTGACACTCTAATTTGTATGGCTGGGGGGAGAAAAAACATGAATAAACAAGTGTGAGGCAGATTGTTACACAGGAACAAAATCCAGCAACTGGATCTGCTGTACATTAATTTTGTGCAATTTTCTGTAGCAGCCCAGTACCGAGGGGCAGCAGATCCACATCCACGGGGCTTAAACTGGAAATGGGATCAACATCAAAGTGTTTTGCCCTGCAAAATTTCATTGGGGTAACATAAGGAATAAAGGGAAACAGCAGTGCCCTGATAGGACCCAGCAGGGGAAAGCTGACCCTGTTCCATGTTTTCTGCCACTGGAAGGTCTCAGTCACTGGGGTTTCCTCCTCCAACACCAGTTTTCCTCTAGGATTCCTACACTATACACAGCAGCCTGTGGGCAGGGGAGAGGGGACAGTGGATTTGGGAGCCACAGTGACACCCTGGGCTCGTGCAGCTGGGAGATAACGTGCTGTGCAGGTCACTGGCTCTTAAGCACTGTGTTGTGTCTCACTGCTTAATTACAGCTGATACACAGGCCATAATATCGCTTATCGTTAGCCAGAGGATGACAATTACAATTTAAGATTAAACTGTTTCCTTTTTTCCTTCAGCCAAGTCTCTGTGACACTTCCCTGCCCAAGAAAAGACTTGCACATGCAGAACAAATCCACATGTTAATTGGTGATGTGGCCTCACAAGGATGTGTCATTTTGGGAGCACAAACTGCACGTGAACACCACGAGCACTGACAGAGCCCTGAACCTGCAGGGGCAGCAGGGCAGGCCTGGGGAGCCCCAAGGCAGCACTAAACCAGTGAAATCCTGGGATGTGCAGGTTCCAGCCTGGGCATTGCCCAGAGCAGTGTCTCAGCCTGCAGCCAGCCCAGTCCTCCCCTTCAGCCACCCCTTCTCCAGTCAGCCTGCACTCCCTCAGCCTCACCCCTCCATCCCTGTCCCTGGCTCTGGAAGGGCTGTCCCAGTGCTCTGGGTGACCCGGGCAGAGCACCCACCCTGCCCCTGCCCCTCTCCTGCACTGCTGCAGAAACAGGGCTCTGGCTCACACTTGATATGAAAAAAGGTTTCCTGGAATTTCAGAGGGCTTTTGTCAAGAGCCTTTGTCAGGGCTCCTGTTTCAGAAATGGACACAGCTGACAGAGATCCCAGAGCTGGAAGCAGTTTGGACTATTAAAGGATCAGCAAAAAACGCTGAGTCTGCACAAGCTGAACTGTCATTAAGTAGCTTCTCCCTCCCCACAGAACAGGGCTGTGTTACTGTGCACAAACACCACGAGCACGCAGAGACTGGAAAATATTCTGCACTAAAACCCACAGAGGCCTGAGAGCAGGTTTAACTACTGATCACCACCAATAAAGCTTAAAGACTGAACAGAGACTGCATTTCTGCACCTCTGCTGAGCATCTGAGATGCCCCCAGAGCAAAGCCTTCCCCTGCTGAACACAACTGTCATCACACAGGGTTGGGATGCCTCGGGATGTCAGAGGGCAATGGTTTAAATCTTGTGCCCTGTATTTTGTCAACTCCCATTTATCCCACCCAGCACAGGGGTATGACACATAAATCTTCCAAAAATGTCTTCTGATCTTTCACCTACAGTAGATTAAAAATAGCCCCGAGCAAGAGCTTTTAGCATTTTGTCATAGCAATTTCTCCATCAAACAAGATAAATCACCAGCTCCATGGGGAAGGAATGAACCCACCCAGAGACCTGATAATGAAAGAGGCTGAGTTCCACCTCCAAGAAGCAGGAGTTGTGCTCCTGCTGGAAATCCCCACTGAGCTCACGTTGCAGCCCAGGACACGACAGGCCCATCCAGGGAGGCTTTTCTTTCCTCCCTGCACACCTTCCATTTAAGCCTCAGAACAGTTTGGGGAGCCCAAGCAAAAGTCTTGAGCCCTGTTTTGGGTTTTGCAGTCCTCTAACACGGCTTTGGACAGAATGCCCATTGCCAGTTTTGTTGAGACAACAACAACATTAAATGAAAGATGAGCAAACAAAGGAAAACTTGCTCATCACAGTTATACTGAAAGATATCTGTGATTTCTGTCACTCATCTTTTGGTATATTGTTGGTTATTCACATTTGGATAGAACTTGGAGGATGGAAGGGAGTGTGAGGTTCAGCCCCAGCCCCAAGTGGTTTGTGACACACCAGGGATGCCAAGGGAAGAGAAGGGCATTGGGAAGGACTGACCCCTCTACCCCACACAAGTAGGTTATGGGAACACAGCACATCCTCCAGAGCCCTTCCAGCACTGGAACAGGCAGCATTCCCCCTTTCCTTCCAGCTGCCAGTCACCACAAGCCCATCTTGTCTGTATCCTCAGGATAAATCCTGGATGCATTAGGGACCAAAGGGCTCTGACACTTCCAGCTCCTGCCCACTCAAATCCAGGAACAGAGGGGGATTTCTCCCTCTGCTCATGGAGCTGTGCAGGACCTCCTGTCCCTCCCACGGCACGAGGATCCAGTGGATCTCAATAAGAGGCCCAACATTCTGCCTGTCCCTCTGTCCCTGCCCTCAGCCCCACACCACGTTTCCAGGTTATAAGCAGTTTATATGGAGGCAATGAACTATTCTCAGGCGTTATAAACGTTTTACAGGTCAGGGCACAACACAATCATTTACCAGAGCAGCTTTTAATCATTGACCAGCTGGGGCTGAATGGGGCTGGGTGTGACCCCAAGGCCTGGCATCGTGGCTGCCCCACTGGAGACTGGCCCAGGGATCCCACAGTCCAAGGATTAACCACACACCCAAGGGCAGGGACAGCCAAGGTTCCCAGCCAGGAGCTATGACAGGCTGGAGTCACAGAACCACAGTCAGCACAGGGAAGTTCACTCAAACCTCCTGATTTCGTGACCCAAATGTCTCAGATCTGACTGTTCATTATCTCCAGTTCCAATGCTGGAAGCAATGGGATGTTAAACACTGGTAGGGATATCAGGGATCACACCAAAGCTCCTGGTATGGTGCTGCAATCTTCAAGTCCCCTGAATTTCAGGCATCCTGGTGCTTTTCTTGAACACCCAGGAGTGTTTCCTGCCCTCTCTGGAAGGATACAAAGGAACAGCTTTTCCTTGGCACTTTTAGTGGGATGAGTAAGAAAGTCCTAGGTGAGCTCAAACTGCTGAATGTCCTGGTATTTTCAGACAGCTCAAATGCTTCTACATCACAAGAACATTATGGAATACAAAACATCTCTTTACTGTAAAACTGACACTATTTTGCCCTGGCAACAACCTGCCCATTGATGGAGTTTTTCCATGGATTTCTTTTCCCCTCAGCATGAATTCCAATCCTGTGCCCTTATGCCATATTTCAATTATCCATTACACAAGTGATCTTCCTGTGTTAAATCTGATTTAGGGGGAGTTCACAACACGGGGCATCTGCACAAGAGCCCTCCCTGCAGCAAACCCTCTTCCCCTGCCAGTATTTCCCAAGGTCAGGACTCCTTGGGATTTGCTTTCCCAGCCTCTCCTCCCATAACAGGTGGGTGTTTTCCTCATGGAGCTGTGCAGCAGCACAGCCCATTTCCACTCTGACCATCTTCTGTCCTGCAGATTCATACTTAGGTGATAAATCAGCCACCCTCCAGCTCTGATCTTTGAGCTGACAGAGCCCAAGGGTTGCTGCACACCCGCTGAAGGGGCTGCTCTCACTCAAGCACGTGCTGGAACACTTCCCTGAGTGGAGAGGGGTGACCCCTGGGCAGGCTGGCCCTCAGGGTAACCCTGGAGGTACCACAAGTGTCTGGGCTGTGTTTGTGCAGCCTGATAAGCTCTAATCTGATCGAGACTTCCCCCCACGGGCTGCCTGCGTCAGCCAGGGGATATTCCAAGGGTGCTGCTTATCTGGCTGAGCACAAATGGAAACTCATTCAGGGAACTCAGAGATAAAGCTGGGGAGGGACACAGGAGATGAGGTTATCACAGACACAGGCAGGCCTGGAAAGCCCCACCTCGTCATTAGAGGGGCAATTAGAAGATAAAGTCATGATAGACCTTCAGAAGTTGGACAGGTGTCTCATTCCAGTTTGAGCCACTGGATGTAAAGCACTGATGAGTCCTCAGAAATCTGGGTCCCAATGGCACTGATTTCAAAGTGCAATCAAATTTATATTATGCTCTTCTAAGAAATTGTTCCCATTCATACTTCATGAGTCGTTGGAACAAATGAATCTGCAAATTTAGGTTATAAAGTGAAGAACCATGAGGGAAGCACGATCCATATTTCACATTGTGATGGAACACCAGCTCCCAGAAGGATCCCAGCACCAAAAATGAGCCCTTCAGTTTGGGGTGGGACAACAATTAAGGCACCTTTGTTCACTCCCCATACAGTGAACACTCCTGTCCCTCTCCAGCAGGCTCAGTGACTGCTCTGGGGACCCACTGCCTCCAAAAACGTCTCTCTAAGTTAAGCCACTGCTGACTAGCAATGAAACTTCAAACAAAAATATTTCCCTTCTCAAGACACACCAGGGCTAAAGGAAATCTAAAACAACTCTTTCTTCTTCCTGTATCTTGAGAACTCCTCTGCAGCAGAGCCCCAGCCCTGCAGGAGGGGCTGTGTGAGACCCAGCCCAGGGCACTTTCATTTCCCCAGCACTCAAACGCTCCAATTCCCTCCCTCCCAGCAGAGCTGGGCTCGGCTCAGCCCCTCTCTCAGTTCTCAGAGGGTTTGTTTCCCACAGCTGCTCTTCGGCCAAGCTGTGAATGAACCTGAAAATTCATTTGAAAGCCCCTCTCTGGTTTCTCGTGCTTTCACAGTCACAGAACAGCTCCTTCCTCAACACTTGCACCCCTGCAGGGAATTCCCCCGGCCCAGGGGGAGAGTCACCAGGAAGGCTGGGAGACCCCGAGAAGGGTTTCATCTCCAGTGAGGTACAGGGTTAAGGTTCTACCAGAACCCAGCACAGACTCAGCCCCCAAGTTCACACCCCAGAACCCCAAGGGGAGCTCTCATTTTTAATTCATTTTGACAAAGCACACAAACTTCGAATTGCTCCGAAAGTGCATGCAAAATGTGGATGATCATCTTATTATAATTATATGGTATTTATAAATATATATTACCTAGAAATCCAACTACTTATATCAAGGTAATAATTAGAAAAAACCCTGTAAAATGAAAACCCACAGTAACTGTTGGTTTCTGATGAAACCACAGGAAAGAAAGGATGCCTCCATTCTGCATATTGAGCCCATACCCGTTTCATTTTTACAACTTATTTCACACTGGCCACTGCCCTGCTTTTCCTGGACCCTCAAACAAACAAAGAGGTGAACCCAAGACACTTCTTTGTAGATTAGCCCTCAAAACTGTCGTGTTTTGGGGACAGGAACTTCCCCCAACACACGAGCACAGCTCCAGAGCAGCACATCTTTGATCTTCCCTTATAGCCAGCACATCACAAAATAATTAATATTGTTCAGAAGTTCCTTACACATTCACACACGCTGCTGCATAAGAGTTCATGCCCATGAACCTCTTTTTTTAAATCAGTATTTCTGACTGATCAAAGGAAATCACTGACACAGAGGCAGCTCCAACCACACTCACAGGAGCATAATTTAAATAAACACCGTGTAAACAACCTCCTGAGACACGTTCAGCTGTGCCCCCTCCTTCTGGGGGAAGGAAAGGTGACAGGAAAGGCAGAGGGGGGAGGGCTCAGCCAGATTTTAACTTTGTGCAGCAGATACTCATAGCAGGGCATTAAACGTGCACAGGAACAGCCCCGAACATCCAGGGCAGCTGACACAAAACTGTGTGAGAAACCTCTCAGGTCTCTGAATCCGGGGGACTGGATATAAAACCACTTCTTGGGAACAGTCTCCAACTCCAGTCCCTACCTGGGAGCAGTTGAGAAAAATATCAGCCTGCGTTGGCCAAAATTCTGCCAAGCAACATTCCAGCACTTCAGCAGTACAGTATCATGTTCCACGTTTGAGGAACATTCCCGGGAACATTCCCAGGCATCCTTGACTTTACTAGTGTGGACACAGCCTAAGATTTCCAGATGCTCACTAGAATGAAGTTTTGGTACTTGGACACTGTCATCTGAACAGAGAACCCAGGCAAACAAAAAAAGGGCTTTATTGTGGCAGAACTGAATGTTGGAGTTAACAGCACTTCCCAGGAGGGATTCCAGGGCCGGTCTGGAAGCAGCTCCAGGGAGCACTGGCCAGGAAGCCATGAGCTCGGGAGACCTTCACTTCTTTATTCCACCCCTCCCTCCAGCACTGCCCTGGAACAAACAGGGACAGCAGTACCTGCAGATCCCACTCCAACACCTCCGGGGCAGATCCTCACCTGGAATCAGAGAGGGATCTCCCAGCAGGAACCCCCACAGCTGAGATGAGAAATGAGACGTGTCTCTGCCAGTGAAAGCACACACAAAACAGAGGTTCCTGCCCACAGACCTGAGGTTTCCCTTCTCACCTCCCTCACCCTCCGAGTCCCCTTTGATCAGCACAACAAACAGTGTCACTTGAACACAGGGAGACACCAACTCCAGCTGCACCTTTGGGCTGCGACAAAAAATTCCATGAAAACTGACAAATATTCCATGATGTTCAGAAAGGCAAACAGAACTGAAAAGGTGCAGAAAGTGGAGAGAAGGATTGGGAAAGAGACAGAACAAACTCAGTGAAGGAAACTGCAACAGACGCTGAAGTTCAAATAATTTGACAAACAGGAGAAAAAACATCAACAAATCCTACATAAAAAGGTGACTCTCGAGCGCAGGACCCTGAGCCCTGGAGATGGGAGCCTGCACCGGGGAGGGATCACTGTGCATTCCATTTGTTCTCCTCATCCCTGGGCACAGGACACGGAATTCTCGTGGACAAACCTGCCTGGCACTGTGTCTGCTGTCATGGTGGTTGGGTTTATCCAGCCTGGAGAGGAGCAGTGGGAAGGAGCTGGGACCACGGGATTCCTGCCATCCCTCCCACAGGGGGCCTGTTCCCACCCTGCCCCTCATCCAGAGCTGCTCCAAGGGATTGGGCTCCAGCCATTCCTGGGCTCCCCAGCTCAGCTCAGACAAGTCAAGGGCACACAATTCCCTGCCCACTTCCAGGGAGTTTGACCACAGCCCGGTGAAGGAAACATCCCTGTCACTCACTGCACAGCAGAAAATTGTGGTGGTTTTGGTTTTGTGTTTTCCTGTGTGTTTTTTAACATTCCTGAAATAATCTGGTTCACAAAACACTCATTTCAAACTCAGGCAAAAAAAGCACCGTCAGAGGGATGTATTCAGAATAATTAATCAGATTGGATAACACTTTTCATATAGAAATACTTTTAAATGGCTGAAAAATCTTGAGAGTCATTTGAAACAAGAAAACAGAACTTTCATCTGCTTCCTTTGATTTCTAATTCCTGATGTTCTTGGATCACGTTTCCAAGAGGTTTTTTCCTCCTCCAACTTCAAAAGCCACAGAAAACTCAGCTCTTTAAACACAAGCCCAGGAGTCCTGTGACATGAATGCAGAGGTGGGCTTGACAAAAACTCCCAAGTACCACAATGTTAAAAACCAGGGAGTTGGCAAAATACCTCAGATTTGAGGAGGTGAAGAAATATGAGTGGCACTAGACGGACTCGAACAGCTGTACACATTGCAACCCAAGATTTTAAAATTTCTGTCAAAATATTGCAGTGCAAAACCAACATTCTCCGTGGAAAGCAGCTATTTTCAGTGAAAATGCTATTTTATCAAAACTCTATTTTCCATTAAACACAGTTTTGACAGAAACTTTTCGACTCTCCTTATTCAGTGTTATGCTCTGTAGCTGGAACTGTTAGCAGCTTTTAGGCTGTTCTCTACAACTGCAAAGATTTAGAGGGACTTGGCAAAGGCGGAAAACAGAAAAAAAAAATCTGATTTAAGACTCACATCTCTGTCCCTCCGTATCACACATCCCTGGAAATTATTTCCATTGAAGTTTAATAGGATACACGACAGGCACAGAACAGCAATGCTACTTCAAAGCTATTAATACTTCCTTTCTTGACTTTTTTTTCCCCTCTAAAATGTATTGGCAAAGCCTCTCTCCTCTGTTAGCCCTGGATATTTCCATTTTGACTTAACAACCTGAGGGGCATTTGTTACCCAGTCAGGTGCTGGCACCACTGGTCAGGGTGTTCATTTGGGGAGTTCTGGGGGTGGAGTTGCCCCCTCCTGTCCTGTGAGATTTGTGGGCTCTGCTGGAATTCCTCAGCACTCCCAGGCTGCTGCTCCCTGGGGGTATCATTTACAGCTCAGTCTGAACCAAAACTGGGGGGAAACAGGGAGTCAGGGGGTGCCAAACAGCTCCTTGGAAAATCAGAACCCACTGTTGGAGAGAAGGAGAAAGAAGGATCAGAGAGCTCTTGAGTATCATGTGTTGCAGAACTTTTTTCTTGTTTTAAGCTTTTTTTTTATGAGTCAGGCAGAGCCCAGGCACAGAACACCCCAGACCCAAGGGAATGAAAAAGCCAAAAAGAAAACCAAGCCTGAAGCAGATGCAGGGGAAGGATCTTCCACACTGCATCCCTGCCTGACTGGCCAGCAAAGGATGCAGGGCAGCAGAGCTGTGTCCAGCCAGGGCTGTGCACACGGGGACACTCAGCAGGTCCTGCCCATTGTCCCTGGGGAGCCCCTGAATACCCACGGCATCATTAGAGATCCTCCCTTCCTGCAAGGCAGCATTCCCAGCCCCTTCCAGCTCCCACTGCCCCACACCAATGACAGACTGACTCCGAGCTCCCACCTGCATAAATCTCCTACAGACAGCCACAAATATTTTAGCTATGCTGATTTATGGGAGCCTGAGCAAGACCAAACCAGGGGATCCATCCTGTGTGCTCGGGGACTGATGGCTCCCTGCAAAGCTTCCCATTTAAAGCACTGTCACTTCTGCAGTTCCAGAGAGAGAGAGAGAGAGAGAAAGAGGAAAAGAGGAATAAAATAAGATGCAATAATGCAACTTACAGCAGCTCCTGGGGAAAAAACAAACAAACAAACATTTGTGCAACCTGATTTCTTCCAAGTTTTCCTGCATAAAATCCTTGCTATTAATGGAAGAAATTGTCTCTGCTGAGAGAGGATGTGAAAAAGCTGCAGGACCCTCGAGCCCTCCTCCTCTCCCCATCCCATTTTCTGCCTTCAACAGGCCATGGCAATCCTGATTCCCAGCCAAAAGAAGTTGTCTTTTTAACCAATTCTTTGTGGCTGATGCTTTGCTGTCCACAGATTGAGAGAATGAATGAATATGGGGATTCCCTGCTCAGGTTTAACTCCATCAGTAAAAAAAGTCAGGTTGTAGCTCCTGGTTCCAGAGCTGTTCATGGCAAAGACCAACCCAAATTCAGTGGGATAAGCTTTGGAGGCCCCGAGGCTCAGGAAACTCCCCTTGAGCTCAGAGAACAGCCAGCACAGATGGGATGGGTCCAACAAGGACAGGAGAGGGACTGCTGAGTTTCCTCACGGGAGATAAACAGAAAGAGCCAAAGAGTGCCCAGCAAGAGCCAAAGAGAGCCCAGCAAGAGCCAAGGTGTGCCCAGCAAGAGCCAAAGAGAGCCCAGCAAGAGCCAAGGTGTGCCCAGCAAGAGCCCTGCCAGGTCTGGCTCAGCCTCGAGGCTCAGAAATGGCCCCACAGAGGAGCCTGAACTCATTTTGGGGCTCTGAGAAAAGTTGTTTTGGGGTTTGTGCTTTGCTCAGGGCCATCAGCAGGGAAAAAAGAGAAAGAAAGAGGCATAGCTGGTTAAAGAGAGCAGCAAGAGATATTTTATCTCTCTGGAATGCAGAGCAGGACAGGCATAGCTGAGCTGCAATGGGTATTTCAGGGCATGTTATATTGTCTACATGGTCTATTATACAGAACCCTGGGCTCAATTTCCTCTCTAGGGCCTCTGAATAATCACTTCCTTTCTCTAGGCCTTAACTTCCTCAGTCAATAAAATGGAGAAAATTAAATCTCCTCTCCTTAGAAATGCATTTAATGACAAACCTTTGTGTAATAGCTAATTGTGCAGTATCATTAATAAAGGAGAGGAGCAGCTGCCAAGTACCCTGGGACTATCCCATCCATATCAGTGACAAAGTTAGACACATTTTAAGTTTTGCATCCAATACTCACCAGTGAAACTTGAGAATACCTGTTCTAACAGGAAACCTCGCTATGATTAAGAAAAAAAAATGAAACAAAACAGTGGTAACATTCTGTACTTGTTTTTACCAGCCTGCCAATCCAACTCAAAGATGTGAAAAGAAAATCCTGATTCGAGAAGGAAATAAATAACCCCAGAACTCAGTGACAGCCATCCCAGCCAGGCCCAGGTGACTCTCCTGGACCTCAGGGTTCCCCAAGGTAAAAAACCTGAAATGTGGTCCCACAACTTGCATGGCCTGTTCAAAGACATGATACAACTCCCAGAAAACCACGGGAAAGGCAGAGAACGGGGTGAGAAGGATCAGTGACAAAGAGCTGGATGGAAAGCAGGCTGGGCTGGGCAGATCATCCCACCCAGAGCCTCGGTGGTCGGAGCTCTGAGCCCCTCAGCTCAGTGCCCAGCCAGGGGCACGAGGTGGGAGCTCTTCCCTGCATCCCAGAGGCAGGAATGGGAAATAAAGGAGGGGTGCAGGGAGTCCTGGCAGTCCCCAGAGCTGACCTGCCTCAAAGCAGCCCCGGGCAGGGCAGGGGCAGGGGCGTGCTGGGAAGAAATTGTTGCTGCTCCAACCCAGCCCGGCAGGGCAGGGCTGCTGCTGGGAGGTCACCTGAGCAGATCCACTGCAGAGCTCAAAGCCCCAGAGTGACCTATTTCACGTCTGACAATGAAATGAGATGCTGGGAACGCTTTCCAGAGAAGTGTCAGGTCCCTGACTGCAGGGAAATCTCAGTGTAGTCAGCACAGCACTCTCTGCAACTGCCTGCAACCGTTTGGGTCAGAAACCTGCTAAAAATACATTTTAACCCATTGTTTGTTGAGGTGAGAGACTCACAAAGCACACAGAACCAGAGAGAAACCACACCAGGAGAAACGTCATTGGGATCACTTTCTGATCTCAAACTCCTGGAAGTAATTCCTGAATGAGAACGATTTAAACCAGAAATTAAACCAGGGTGTGTTTGTACAACTGAATAACTGATGAACAGCCACCTAAAATAACGGTTTGGGAGGGAGATTTCAATAAATGCCATAAAAAAGCTGTGGCCAGCCTGGAGGGAAGGGTGAACTACTCTGGATGTCCTAACAAATGAAAAGATGTAATAACATCAGCTAGTACAGCTCACTTACCAAAACTTTCATAAGCTTTAGCACTGTATTTTACTCACTAGAGAATTCCTGACAGCTGCTAAGATGCTTCCCAGCTACCCAATTAGGGCAGAGGAATGGTACAACTCCAACCATTATTTTCAGCATTTGTCAGAAAATTAGAGAAAATGATTGTGACTTTTTTATTTTTTTTTAAAGGAAAAGGTGTGATAGCTGGCACTGAAATGCTTCCTGAGCAGTGGGGCTAAGGAAGTGTTTGCACGTGGCACACAGGCTGAAATGTGGGTAAGAATAAACCCCTGGTGGTTCACAGGGCTGAGGGAATCACTTCTCCAGACAGCCACAGACAACTGGGAAGGTCTGGTGCAGGTTTTACTTCTGGCTTGGTTAAATGTGAGATGTAAGATTATCAGATGTACTGCAGGGAGATAAAACAGTACAGAACAGAGACAAGTCTGGGCTGTTTAATGAAACACCTTCTGTTAAAAATTCATCTGCATGAAAGGGCTGTGCCTGCAGAGCTCGAGCAGAGGGTCTGACAGCAGCCTGGGGTTGGTACTGATTGAGGAGTTCATCCAGGTACAGACCTCTCCCATCTCTGGATGAGGCTGGAGAGGACACACTACACCAAAACCTGGGCAAAACAGGGCCCACCCCTCTGTCCTGCTGCCTGGGGCACTCCATGGCTTGGCTTTATGACCAACCTCCAGCCCAGCTCAGCACAACCAACACCGGGCACCAGGCACGGGGCCTGGACTCAAAAACCATCAAAAACAGGCAGCTGGGGGGAAATGGGATGTGCTGAGCCTCATCCTTAACTCTGGAATCCCAGAGGCTGATGTGGTGCTCCCAGCCAAGCTGCTGGGCTGTGTGTGGTGCTCAGCAGAGCCAGGGCAGGGTGTGGGTGCAGGGCAGGCCCTGGGCAGTGCTGGGGGGGCTGGGACAGGGAGTGTGTTACTGCCCCGTGCAGACACACAGAAGCTGCTGCAGCAGGGCAGCAAACTCCCCCTAAGGGCCCTCTGTGAGCTTGGCACCTCTGCACAGATCCTCACCCCCCCTACCAGTGCTCCTGGAGCTGGGAGATGGCAACAGCTCCGGGGCTTGTCCAGCGGGACACAGAACAAAAGGCTGGAGCAAAACCATCCTGGATGGAAGCTGCTGGTGCTGCCTGAGGGGTGAACTGAACCACCTTTGACACCTCAGCTGCTCTGTGAGGCCAAGGCACTGCCTCTCACTCACCCTGAAAGGGAAGAAGGGGCGTTCTAGAGGAAGAACGAGGGGATCTGAAGCCCAGGGACAAGTTCTGAAAGGCTGGGCCGAGTGGCAGATGCCCGTCCGGTAATTCCTCCTGCCTTCATCTTCTGAGCTGTGCAATAGCTGTGACTAATATCAGTCCTCCCACTTCTCCAGCCTAGTCATTTCACTGATATTTTAGAGTGTACCACACTGTGCTGACATGCCTCCACCCTCTGCGAGCTTTCCTGTTCTAGAGAGAGACACAGAGAGAATGACTCACGCAGCTCTCCTACTATCCCAGCCTTTTGAGCAAATTCAAAGGAAAGTTTTAAAGGTGCTCTCTTGATTTGGGAATGCCTGGGTGGGGTTTTCTTCTTCTGCGTGTGCTTGTTTTGTCAAACTACATGTAATTTTCCAGCCTCTGTGATGCTGAGACATTTTAATAATTCATGAACCTTCCTGACACCGTCAAATTGCAATTTGGAAATGTCAGAGGTACCCACTGGTAGAGGCATTTGTGAATGCTGCAGGAAAGGAAATGGAAAAGGAGAAGGATGGTAGAATTAGGTTGCTAAATGCCACGTCTGGCTTGTGCTCTGTCTGACAGCCATAATTAAGAGCTGAGGTGGTGGAAAGAGGAAAGTGAAAAACCTGAAAGCAAACGGTATAAAAAAGCCTGATACCAATGCTAATTGGTTACTTTGGAATGTTCCGAGGAAAAAAGAAGTGCTGGAGGTCGTTATTGAACTTTCAGAATATTTATGCCACATTTCAGTGCAGAGTATTTTACCACCAACCCCGGGGGCTTCAGGGCGACCTACTTGTGACCTGCAGGGTCCTGGAGGAAAGATGGAGAGGGGCTGTTGGCAGGGGCCTGGAGTGCCAGGACAGGGGGAATGGCAGGGAATGGCTCTGGGTGTCTCCAAACTCGGGCTGTTCGGGAGGAGCGGGCCGGGCTGTGCCGAGGGGGCAGCCCGTCCCGGAGCTCTCCATCCCAGAGCTCTCCATCCCTTCATCCAGGAGATTTCCATCTCAGAGCTCTCCATCCCTCCATCCAGGAGCTCCGGGACTCTCTGTGTGGCTGTCAGGGCGATGGATCCCCCGGTGGTTTTTCCAAATCCGCGGATTTTGCCCCGTCAAACCCCCCGAGCCGGGTCAGGGTGTCCGGGATGGAACCGCGGTCCCCGAGCGCAGCCCTCGAGTCCCCGCTCCCAGCCCTGAGCGCAGCGGCGGGGGGAGCACCAAAGCTCTGCTGCAGAACCACAACAAACTTCCCCAAAAGCCCTTGGCGGGTACAGCGGGTGAAGAGCCGGGAAAGCCTTTCCAGTGCGTTTTCCTTCCCGCAGCCCCCCGGAGCGGGCACACGCACGGTCCGTGTCGGCAGCGCCCAGGAGCGGCGTCTGTCCCGGTGGGACTCCGGGCCGACATATGCCAGTGACTCACCCGGGCGCCTGCCAGATCATTAGAGCATGAATACTACTCAAAAAGGGGAAAAAAAAAAAAAGGCAGCCTCATAGCAGCTTCTGGGAAAACAAAAAAAAAAAAAAAAGAGGGACACCAGCAAACAGCATCAACAGTCGCAGCCAGCCCCCTCCTCCTCACAGCCGGACTGTTTGTCTGACCCGGGAGGCAGCATTTTATCACTTAGAGATTGCGAGTTCGATTGCAGAGTCTAGGCTGCTGGCTGGCTGGATAATTTGTCTCTCAGCTCCGAGAGAAATGATGGAAGTCAATTTGACAGCTGCGAGGCTCCCCAAGGATTCCAGACCCAAAGTGCACAGAGCAGTGACAGACACGACGATGCACTGAATATCAATGAGGCTCTGCCTGGGAATAGTGCTGAGGCAACACAAATTGCACATGTTCAGCTGGAAGGTTATCACTATCATTAGAGTTATTAATTATTGTTATTATTACTTCTATTATTAAGACATAAGAGAAGCCAGAAGCTCCTCTTGATCTCACAGGAAGCAGATGAGTTCCCAGCTCTGACCCACACGCTGCCCTCCAGGTCGTGCAGCCACATGGATGGAATCCCAGGATCACTGAGGTTGGGAAAGCCCTCCCAGCCCTGGATCCCCCCTGTGCCCGATGCCCACCTTGTCCCCCAGCCCAGAGCTCTGAGTTCCACGTCCAGGCCTTCCTTGGGCACCTCCAGGGGTGGGCACTCCAAACCTCCCTGGGCAGCCCCTGCCAAGGCCTGACCACCCTTTCCAGGGAGAAATTCCTCCTGATGTCCGACCTGGCACAGCTGGAGGCCATTCCCTCTCCTCCTGTCCCTTGTTCCCTGGGAGCAGAGCCCGACCCCCCCTCGGCTCCCCCCTCCTGTCAGGGAGTTGCAGAGAGCAAGGCAGTGGAGCTCCAGAGGGTTAAGGAGATCCTGCACCAGGAACAGCTACAGAGCTTTCCACCAGTTAGAGAAGCAAAAGTCCTTGGCCTGAGGTGAGGGAAGAAACTGAGTCACTTGGCCCCAGCTCTGCTGGGAGTGGAAGCTCCAGTGCCTTCCCTTCTCACGGGGCCGGAGCTGCCCCAGATCCGGGGAGGATCCGACCGGAGGCACAGCCAGGGAAGGCAGAACCGACGGGCGAGAACAAAAGTATTTGTGGTTCTGGTGTGTGTTCAGACCAACAACACAGACCTGCTGAGCTGGGAACTGCAGAACCTGCAGCAGGATTTGGCCTTCAGTGCCATCCCACTACAGTTTATGAGCTTAAAATAAGAACACGAATCCCTCTCAGTTTCTGGGATGGGTGGCAATAAAACTGAACATCCTCTGCTGCCACTTGCAAACACAGGTGTTCTCACGTGAAAGCCAATTTAGATTCTTTGCTTATTCTGACTTCCTTGGCAAGCCTTGGGCAGTTGGCTCAAAAATCTTTAAATCTGAAGTCAAATGCAGCATTAAAAAATAAAAAAGAAAAAGAGACAAAGAAAAATCCCACCTCTAAGCAAAATGTCTTTTGTGCTCATATTCAAAACTATCCTTTTTTTGCCATTGGAGAGAAGAGGGGTCAATTAAAGCAATATACTATAACCTGCTTACGTAGCAAATTTATTCCTGAAAAACAGATTTACAAGGGAAACTCAGCTCAGTGGCAACACCATCAATTCAGTCAGAAGCAGCACGATTGTTTGGCTAAAACTATGGCAACTGCACAGACACTAACATGCGATCCTGCTTTATTAAATCAAACCTCCAGTGAATCTGTTATCACCATAGTAACACTTAGTTATTACATGGAAACATGTGGGACTACAGTTGGATATTGGCATCTGGTTCACATCTGCACAGCCTCTCCTTCACATCACTAAAATCATAATCCAGGCAGCAAAAAAAAAAAAACTTAAGTAAAACTCCTTTAAAGCCAAGTCCTGGTCTCAGGTGCATTATATTTAGTGTCCAGGTCCGTGGTACGTACCCTGTGTCTGGGTTTGTAATCAGGGCTTGGTGTGGTGTTTGGAGGTTAGTTTATGTATCTCCTTGGATGCAAGTGCACACGGTGTCCGTTGGAATAACATCCATGCAAAAACTGCAAACCCATCCGAAAATTGCCACTGCCCCTCTCCCAGGGGCTCTCCAGGGCAGGTCTGCAGGGGCTGCCTCAAACACCCCCCCGGCTCTGAGCGCTCCCAAACAGGGCTGGTTTGATTCTTATTTATTTTAAGCCACCTGCCACAACATTTTTCCTGTCTTCTGCCTCCCACACAAAGTGTGGCACTTTGTATCCCGGCCAGTGGCATTTTGTGAATAAAGCCCAGAATTCTGCAGCCTGAGGGGAGGGGGAGGTTCAGGGCCCCCAGATCTACACAGGGTCGGGATGAGAAGTGGCTGAGTTGTGTCACTAGAAAGATATTCCTGGGCTAAAAATAATAGGAAAAAAAGGAAAACTAGTGGTTTTCTTTGGGGCTAATAATAGACTGTGATACAGTTTTTCTCCCCCCCCCTTTGCCACTGAAGCCCACACACTTCAACTCCCAGTAATCAACTTTCTAGATTTGTAGTGAAAAGATGGAAACTAGTAAATACTCTTCCACTTATTTAAACATAATTTCTTCCTTTTTTGCAGGATGTAGAAAATATAAGATGGAACAAAGTATTGCACACCATTCAAAATAAGCCTGTCCCTGCCTGAGCAGAGTTTGTCATGTCAAAGGAAGGAACAGTTTCAAGCACACTAAAATTTTCGGGAAGTTGGTAAATTGAGACTTGTATATCCTTGATGAGTCTTTAACTGCTACCACAGACAGTCTGAGGGAGGTCACGGGTCACAAAGAGACAGGAGAACTCTCGAATCCATGAAATGTAACAGCCATGAAGCTTCTCACCTTTCCAGAAGTGCCCAGGTATAAACACAGCCCACAAAGTACCTGCACAGCCCCAAGTGAAGCAGATCCACCCCCAGGTGAAGCAGATCAGCTGGAATTAGTGCCCATCAAGGGGCTCCTCTCCCCAGCTGTGCGAGGGGACACCACCTTGGGAAGATCTGAACTGCAGAGCTCCCCGAGCAGGTGAAGCAATGCTGGCACTGTTCTGGCACGAGATGAACATCTCTGGTGTTTTACACACGCTCACTCTCTGCAGTCTACAACAAAAAGCACTATTTTGGCTCAAAGCACTGCCACAAACTGACATTCAGAGCAAGAAGCTCTTCCAGTTCCCAGATGCAGGCACAGACCAACATCCATCACACCCTGCAAGTCCGCAACTGTGCCTTTGGGTTAAAAAAACAGGGCCAGTACCCCATCCAAAAGTTGGCATAACACACAGCACCAATGAGGGTGGACAGCAGAGAGAACAACGGGGAGAGGGGTTAAAATCCACAGCTTTTTTTGTGCTTTTAGTCATGGGTTGGGTTTATAGATGCCTTTTCTCTTTTAACATAAGATCTGTAACTCCCTCCTGCCTCCCACAAAAAGCAACAGGCTACAGCCAGTTGGAGACACGATCCCTCTGCTCTGTGGACAAACCCAAAGTTACAGCAGTGAGAATCCAACCCGAGCCAGGTCAGACCCTGGGGGTTACTCAGGAGCCCTTGGGCACCTCAAGCTCCACTTCCCCAACACACACACTGCAAGGAAAACCCTTCAGACTCACTGGAGGTGACCCAGGCGAGGTCAGGGACCTCCCAGGGCTGCCCCTGCCCTCCCAGCACGGCTCAAGTGCTGTGTGTCCACTGGGCTTTCCTCAGCACAGCTCACACACACTGCCTACTTTAAGGTTCCTTCCTGCTTATCCCCTTTTTTTTTTTTTTCCTTTTTACAGAGCAAGAGAAGCTCAGGAAAGGTTCACAGTGAGCAACCCCACCTCTGAAAGTAAAAAAAAAACCCTTGTACATACCCCTGCTAAAGCCAAAGGCAGCACCACATCAGGACTGGTCCTGTGCTGCTCCTCCTCTCCCTCTGATCTGTGGTGCTCCCTTCCCCACTACTCAGTTCACCTTCCAGGAGAACCTGCTGCTTCCAAATGGCAGTTTTGCAAGCACCTGTGAGAGAACTTAATTGGAACTAATTATCTGTTGGTTGTCTGGGACCTGAGGAGTCACAGCAATTACTTCAGTCAAGAAACAACCTGGGGGAGGGCGTTGCTTCTTTTCAGCAAAACGAACTGAGCTACTCCCTGAAGGAAAGTTCTTAAAGAGATGGAACCTGTCAAGTGTAAGTTAAACACAAGTCAGTGAAATCACACCAGCCAGTGATTTATTATTGCCATAAATACACACATCTCTAACAGGAACCTGTGTGTGCTCATCAAAAACAGGTCTTCTCCTGCCAGTTCTGGTGTGATTACAGAGTTGTTTGTTACCAACACAGACGAGGCAGACACTGCCATGAAGATACACAGGCAAAGGGAATAAGATGAGAGAAAGTAATCTGGCATAATTTTGGGCATGGGTCTAATTGGGAGTTATTGATCTACACCGAGAAAAAAGGAGAGGCAGAAGTGAGAGGTTAAAGAAAGAAGTTCAGTAGAAAAGGCTGCGAGTTGGAAGAAATAGTTGTGAGCCTAAAGCAGAAAGAATTCAATGAACACCACAGAAAACTCTCTGGTGATTTACAACTGTACAGTTCTCATTCTATGAAATAATGGTAACTGAAATTAAGTCCTCTTTCAACACTACAGGACATTTCCTTTGTGAGGGAGACGGATCCCGTAAGAGCCCCAGTGAAATATTGCTGTGTTCAGTGCTGTTTTCAGCCCAGGGAGCAGCAGCAGCAGGGTCTGTGTGCCTGTGTAGCACAGGTGCAGCTGAACCCAGGCTCCCAGGAGAGCTGCCTGAGGCCAGGCTGGTGCTGCGTGAAAAGAAGAGAAAAGAAATATGTTTAAGTCAAAGCAAAGGTAAATTTGGCTGGACTGCTGCCTAATGGGAGGAAGAAGGAATAACACAGCTCTTCAGGAGCAGCTCTCCGGTGGCTGGACTCCCCTGCAGCACACGTGCTGGGGGAGATGCAAGCCAGGTATTTGTTTCCAGTTCTGTTGAAATGCAGAAAGAGAAGACAGCCCTCCTGGAAGCAGAAATAAGTAGTTCAGGACAAAGCAAGGAAGTTTACAGAGGAGCTGTTTTAGGAGCAGCCAAGGTGGAGACTGTTAAGGGGATGATATCAAGAAACATTAATGCAGTATTTACACATTCTTAAACCAATTTAGCTCTGACTTCAGTGTCTGTGGAATCAAGCAGAAGGTGACTAAAGGAGGAGACAGTGATGGTATTCAGTGATGGAAAAAAATGCCAGTGGAAGGATTAAAACTATGATTACACTTTTAGGGCAGGACTTGTTTTGCTGGAGGATGCCTGTGTCAGTGTTGGATGGATGACAACAGGCAAGATTCTCTTCAGAACCAAAATATTATTATTAGATTTTCTTAGAAATCAGCAGTGTCCCCTTGGCAACGGCTCTGGGCAGTTCCTGAGCTCTGGCTCCCAGCACACAGCCTGAGCACCCCGAGGGTCTCAGCCTTGCCCTACCCTTCCAGGCCCTTCCAGCCACTCTCCACCAGCCCTGGGGACTCCCTGGGACTCCCTCAGCTGGGACAGCCAACACTTGGACTTTCAGGTAGCTCAGACTCTGCTGGATAAGACCCTTCATGCGTGAAATCCAAGAGCACGGCCGTGTTTCATGGCAAACTGCGTCCATAAAATCTTTATCGTGCCCCTGTCTGCTGGGGAATCTCCATTAAACTCGATAAAAACTTTTGATAAAACCCACACTGAGAGCAAAGAACAATGAGGGGGAGGAGAAAAGGCCAATTTTAACAGCTTCTATACGACTTCCCATAAAATCCATGGTTTTCCTTTCTGCATAATTTACACAAAGACCTCGGAGATGATAAATCAGGGGAGAGGGAATAAAAGTTTATTTGCATAAAATGGAAACCGAAAATATAGAACTACACAGAACACATTATATTCTACTCCAAGGAAAGTCACAGACCTGTTTCTATAATCTTGGGAAGGAAGCCAGGAGGACTGGAAATACACACAGAAAGCTTTAAACAATTGATCTTCCTGGGAGGTTCCACTGGTACCTTTTATCCTCCTGGTATCCAGATGTTTCAGAAGAGACCCAGAAGTCAAACACTTGTAGGTTTCTAAGGAATGAGGTGGAGAATCATTCCCTTCTTCCCCTCCCATCCTGCTGCCAAGGCACCTCCCTGGCCTCCAGGGTGAGCTCCCTGCAGCTCCTGCCCCTGGGGTTGGTCCCAGCTCTTCCCAAAGCCTCGAGGGTGGATGGAGCTGGCAGGGAAAGGAACATCCTGAGGCAGAGCTGTGGGCTCTGGGCTGGAGGACAGGAGGGGCAGGGGCTGCTCTGGGCACCACTGGGGCTGCCAGGGAAGGGAGAGGAGAAAATTTGGACAATGTGCACTGTGAGTTCCTTGGGATGCCTTTTAACCCCCTGCTTTGATACAGAGCTGCTGGACGTGGCTGCACCTCAGGGAGGGCTGAGGTGGTGCCTTCACAGAGCTGAACCTCCACACACAGCACCCCTGCTCCAGCCCTGCCCTCAGGAACGGGCCTCCAGTGCCCCCAGTGCTGCAGCCCCCGGGCTGGAAGGCATCAAAACCACCCCTGAAATGATTTAACTGCGACTGCTGAGAGGTCAGGGTGACTCTCCCCCATTAGCTGCAGCCTGAGGTACCTTCCCGAGACATATCTCAGGGAAGAAAAACCCTCTGACAGCCCCCGCCCCCTGCCAACATGAAAACTGGAGCATGGCTCTTTAAAAGTAGCCTATTTAGGCCACAGATGCTAAATGAATTCAGCAGACAGACGGAGTAATGGAATGTCAGTGTTCCAGTCTGCTGCCTTGAAGCAATAGGGGTTTTTTATTATTAATTTCTCCTCTCATTTTCCAATGCTGCCTCTGGGCTCCATGCTTTAGATGCAGTATTCTTGTCAGTCTCGCTAACCCAATTTGGATATAATTAAATTTTAAAATATTAAAGGGATTATAAATACTTCCCACCCCACTTCCCCCGCCCCATTCCCTTTTATGCTGTCCCTCTAAAACTGCTGAATTTTGCTTCAGGACTTAAAATGTTGCAGAATCTGATTTGTTACTGCAGTTTCCTTTGCAAAGGCTGGAGAATATCTGAAGGGAAAAAAGCCCAGAGTTAATTCCAGTGAAAGGTGCCCAGGAGCTTTGTGAGATGAAGAGCTTCCTGCCATCCTGCCATCTTGGAACCTGATCTCACTCCCATTTAAATAAATGTTAAGACTCTCAAATTCTTAGAATGGGAGAAGTTTTGAGTCCCATTTGTGTTCCTCCTAAGGGTGCAATCAAGGTGTGGTTTATCATGGAATCACTGAGGTTGGGTTCCTCTGGTCCAGCAGGTTCAGCTGCAGGACTTTGCTGAGGGCCATGTCCAGTTGGATTTTGAATATATCCAAGGCTGGAGATTCCACGACCTGCCTGAGCAACCTGCTCCAGTGTTTGACTACACAGGAAAAAGCTGAATTTAACAAGGGGTAGTGAACTTTGGCATTTAGTGATGATGCCAGCCTTTTCAAGCTGGCTTAGCACCTATGCCATGAAGCAGAATCCAAACCCCTGGGTTTTCTTCTCAACAGCTGGGAGAAGCAGCCAGATTTGCCAAAGCTCAAACCCAAGTTTCTCTCGCTGAGAACAACGTGTAACATCCCCTCATTACACCCTGTCTTGAGAACAACACAACTCCCTGTTCCCCTCGTGCTCGTGGATGGAGGCTGAAGCTGTTGCTTGTTGAATATCTGGACACAGGATTGTAGATTTTTATGGCTGGGCAGAGCCATCTTGTGTAGCCCACCTCAGACACCAGCATCAGGTATTTTCTCCTTTTTCTATGTCCCAGAAATATATTGTAAAGGTTTAGAAGTCCTGGATTATTCTGGTAGCACTCCCCCAGCTCTGGCTGTTGGGGTCTTTAACAGAGAGCTCCCCAGGTTTGGGGAGACAAAGCCCAACGTGAGTGCCCCAGTAGAAGGTTTCCTGATTCCTGGCCTTGCCCTTTTGTGGGTCTAACGTGCTGCTGTTATTTTAAGGCTCCATCTGGAACAGAGCCCACAAAAGAAAAGATGAGACTGTTACCAGCTCGTCTCTGCCGTCTTCGTCCCACATTTCCATCTTGAAAGGATCAAGTTCAGCTTCAGATCTTTCGAGGTCACCAGTGGTTTGTTTCAACAACTGTTCTCCAGACCTCAGGGAGACTCCACCAGGCAGTTTTGTTTATGGCTTCTATTTCCTGTATATTCTTCCCATTGATTGCATTTCCCAGTTCCCGCCACGGCTCAGGTGGAAAATGAGCAGTTGGGGTTACCAAAGGGAATGCAGTGTGTCACACAAGGGGAGTGCAGTGTGTCACACAAGGGGATGCAGTGTGTCACACATTGTGTGGAACACGGGAGCTGGACTTCACCAGAGCACAGGGACGGCTCTCTGGGAACCTGGATTTACTGAGATGGAAAATCCTGACACCACTGAGAAAAAAACCCCGAACAACCAACAAACCAGGCCACTGGACTGCTTCAAAGGCTCTGGGGACACATGAAAGAGGGCAGATTTGTGCTTTTTCATATCCAGAAAATATAGAATGTGGAAACAGTTCTATGTTGAACAGGAGCAGGGCTTAGTGACCTGGGTGCTTCTGACAACACACCAGGCAAAATGTCCCTGAGAGCTGGTACAGAAAAAGATTGGTACATGATGATTTTATCCAAACCTGAATTACAGTGATTTACAGCTTGTAGTTTACTGGAGCAAAACCTATTTGACTTTTTTTGCTCTGTTTTACAATATTAAGGGAAGTAGTTTGTTTTGGGCACCAGAACTCAGAAGAATATAGTTCTGACCCTTATTCAAGCGAAATCAGCAGGTACTGCTGGGCAAGTAACCCAAGTATCCCGCACTGCTGGAAAAACCAGACTCTGGTGTGCACCCTGGAATAGCTGGGAATGTCTATCCAGCATTTCTGAAGATGGTGCCTCTGTTAGTCCATGAAATAGCTGCTGTTCTGTGAGAGGACACAGAGATATGTGCCTCCGATTCCTTGAAGTTCTCAGTTCTCACAGAATCAGTGACTGTGTGTGAACCACCCGTTATACTGAATATTTAGGTCAGACAAAAGCATGCAAATTGGCAACATGGTATGGAAAATCAGGGCCATTCTACCGATTTCTCTGTGGCAGGAAGACTCCTCTCCATTACTGTGGGATTATACAGTTGTACAAGCACGAGAGCCTGTCTGGAACCTGGGCTCTCCCAGCTCCCAGTCCCCGGCTGGGGGGTGACAGAGCCCTGGTCTTTGTGCATCAGGCACAAAGGGATCCATAACACAGGGAGCTAAACTTGGGCTGAGGAAAAAAGCTCCTCAGAGCTCGCAAGTGCTGCCATACGTTTTCATTCTGGAGCACGCTAAGCACAGATCTGGGGAGTCAGCTCCCACCAACCATCTGGAGAGAGAAGTCACTCAAATCCAAGTGCTGAACCTGCTGTGGTAGACAATCGGTGCCAGTGAACCACTCACTTACTCTCCCCCTGTCTGTTTTCCTGCCTTTTGCTGCAATAGAGCCTTAAAATAAAATAATCTGGCTACCACTTTCCAAACACCCGCTTCCAAACACCCCAGCTCCCATCTGCAGAGTGCACTCCATTCACTGGGCAACGTGGGCCACTGCCACAGGAACAGCTCTGCTGAAGGGCTGACCAGAAGGGAGATGCATAAAAGGGAAATAACACGGGGAGAAATTGCCTTTTCTTTGCCGAGCTTCCTATGGCCCCATGTTAAACCCTAATTTCTGTTTCCTGTCTCCCCAGTTCCTCCCCAGTGCTTAATGTCTCTTCTGACTCCTGTTAAAGGCTTCCTGGGGCTGAGATCCTGGGAACCCAGCAAGCTCACTGGGTTTGCCTTATGAAAAGTGACTTTAAGTGCCAGGGAGGGTTTAGCAGCTTTGAAATCAAAGGAACTTTCAGCCACGTTGCCACGAATTGCTTTGTTGCCCGTAGTCAGCAAGAATCAGTTTGAAGATTTCTGGAGCCTGAGGGTATCAATTGCTTTGTTTTTTGCCTCTATCAAATCCATCCTCCAGTGCCTTGTGTGGCACTGCAGGCTGCTCTGGGACGCTCAGCAGATGCTAAATGGGGCACAAGAGACACATCAAGCCCCTTGGCATGTATATATTTTTAAATCAAATAGGCAGACATGGGCAAAGGAATCTGTGATGGTGAATCAAATGTTCCTGGCTTGCTGTGCTGTACAGAGTCATCCCTCCTCCCCGTAGGACCAGGCAGTAACTGAGTGACTAAAGCCTAAATAGCTTGGGATAAGTGCTCTGGGCCTTACTCATGTGAGTACCAGTTCCAGTGGGCTCGCTGGGACAGCTGCTGCTGTAGCAGGTCATTTCATGGTTGAAGACATATGGAGAAGATTTGTAGGTGGGAGTAATCTAATGAGAACAGAATACAGATTATCTCAATTACAGAAACAATTGGGTGCACATCAGCTGGGCAGAAAAGACGACCAGGATCTGAAGTGCTCTTTCCACAATGGCAGCTCCTGAACAGGAGCAGGAATACTGAGCAACTTGATAACACTGGGATGCCCCTGCAGGAAAATCATCTGCCCAGAACTCCTCTGAAGTCAGAACAGCTTTAGGAAATAGCAACCCTAAAATACCAGTTCTTAGTAAATAAATTCCTGCTTGGAACAACTCCGTGACAGTTGTTCCTTGCTCCCTTCCATGACATCCTGGTCTCAGGGCAGTGACTGGCCCGTTCTGGTGGTAAATCACTGGGTGACAGCAGCAGGAGCCAGCCCTGATGCTGCTGCAGGGCCTGCCTGGCCCCAGGCTCAGGGACATACACAGCCCCTGTGAGTGAAGCCTGTCAGTGTGTCCTGGTGGAACGGGGCCAAACTGCTCCATCCCTCCGTTCCCTCGTTTCTCCCGCAGCCCTCGCCCTCCAAAGAGGAACAAAGCTCTCCTCTGCCTGGCCTTGCTGGCTGTGGAAAGGGGCTGCTCATTACTCAGCAGGTCCCTTTGATGAGGGCAGCACGTTGGGAAGGCTCTTGCATGACCACTGACCCAGCCCTTCCTCCCTCTTCCTCTTCCCACAGGATATTCCTGCGGGGACAGCCTTGGCTCTGCTGGGAACCAGGAATGAGCCAGGATGACAGACCCAGGGGCTGAGCTCCTGCAGGCAGGTTGGGGCAGCAGTTGTGCTCAGCCCTGGGAGCACAGGGCCGGGGGATGCCCAGGAAAAGCAGTCCCAGTTACACTGTGGGGTCTGTGGTGCTGTCACAGATCCAGCTCTCAGTGCTGGATCTCGGCTCTTCAGAACATGGAAAGTTAAAGTGGAAAGAGAAACTGTGAAAAGTTTACAGGAAATGGGAGCACGGGGATGTTCAGTGATTAGGGGGGAATGAGCTGGGAAAGTCCAGAGACTGCAAGTTATGGACAATTAAAGCCTTTCCTCATTGTTTGCTCAGGCAAATGTCCCAGAGAAGTCAAGGCAATTCTGCCTTAGCAAAGAAGAAAGAACTCTGCCTTCCACCAGTGACACCACCCTTTTGCAGGGACTTTTCCTAAAGGAGAGGAGCCAGCACAGCAATGGTGGCACCAGTGGTGGCAGTGAATCTCTCCAGTGCCAGCCCTGCATGGCTCTGTGCCTCCCTCAGACACGAGGGTTCAGTCCCAGGGGCCTTCAGAGCCCTGGGCTCCGTCCCTGGCAGTGCTGGGAGCAGAACATGCCCGGTGCAGCCTGTGCTCCAGGCTCATTTCCCCTCCTTCGCTGACAGGAGCATCAAGTGCACTTGTGCTCTGAGGTCTGTGCTGTATAAATATCCCCAGGAAATAAATAAATGCCAGTGCACTTGTGCATTTCCCTCAGATATTCTTCTCCCCAGCTGCTGTGCTGACAGTGCTTACCAGGAATCAGGCGTTTCATTCTGGCTCACTGTTCTGCTGGAGAGAGATGGGAACAAGATGCTCCTGAGGCAGGGGAGGGGAGGGTACAATCCAGAATGCTGGTTTGTTTATTTATAGATGCACACACACAGACCTATGGAGGAAATTGGAAAATAATTCCTCACCCTGCAGCTGAAGGGGAGAGCTGAAGACTGGAATTCTATTCAGTAGAAGACCTGAGAGAGTAGAGGGCAGAGTTTAGGATGAGGGTTTAGCACCTGGCAGCACAGCAGGCTTGACTTTTTTTTTTTGGATCCTTAGTTTATATTCTGGTGTTATTAACAATTAAATGAAACCTATAGGATGGAATCGTCTCGTTTATTCTCTTACATCAGTCTGTGCATTCATGTCTGTGGTGTGTGATCCCCTGCCCCACCTTGCAGTAAAACTGACTGTCATGCCCAGAACTGTCCAAAACTAAACACACAACATCTGCTTGGCTGCATTTATCTGCAGAGCCACCAAATTCTTGGTGCCTGACCCAGAGCTCTACAAATGCCCTTAAAATTATAATTAGTCGATTAGGTATTTCTGAACATCACCAGAAGACACAAAGTCAGGCTTCTATTGCACACTTTTATGCCTTAGGTAACTGTGTCACCTTTGGATGCCCTGGTGACCTACCTAGAGAATAAGGATGCTCACCCACCCTCCTGGAGACAGTGAATTAAATATTGAAATGCAGTGGGATGCTGTGAGTCCTTTGGAGCAGAGACACTGAGGATAGAAACATCAGGCTCGTGCATCCCAGAGGAGCTGTGCTGCTGTGCCAGAGCAGCCACTGCTGCCCAGAGCAGCCCGGAGCCTTTACCCTGAGCCCAGCAGTGCCCGCGGGCACACGAGGCTTGGCTGGGCTTGGCTTGGTGTCCACACGTGGGGCTGAGCCAAGGGAAAGCCTGGCTAATGTGCCTGCCCTGGCACTGCCCCACAGCCAGTCACAAGTGACCTTGCAGTGCAGGTTGTCTCCTGGAACACGAGTATTCCTGCTCTTTCCCTGGAGACCCTGCCTGGGCAGCCGTGGAGTCACGTCCCACCCAGTTCTCCCCTTGGTTTGGGGGTGAAATGTTTGGGGATTAGAAGGTTCTTTCCCGTGCAGGGGGTGCAGGGTTGGGTGAGCAGAGCTGGGTTTTGGGGCTGGTTCCCCAAAGGGTGACAAAGCTCCTCCACCCAGCTCTCCTCCGTTACTGTCAGGTCATCTGGTTCAATCCCTGATAACAGCAGACACACACTGTTCATTTCCCTGGCAATCTGGATTCTGCTCTTGACATCAAGTTCACTTGCCAGTGCTTCTCCCTCCCCATGGCCCTCGGACTGGGCTGAGTTGCCATTTTAGCTGGAAAATATCCAATAAACCTGAATTGATGGAGACTGGTCCATAAAACATCCACAGCTGGGGTCTGCAGCACCTTCTAGTCCCTGTTCTCCTTGTTGCAGAACTTAACTAGAGGGTTATTCGTGACAAATGAGTGCTGCATTTGTTATTTTTTTCAGTTTTGTCCATGAAATACACCCAGGATTGGAATGAAGTTGTGCACAGACATCAGTTTATGGAAACAGGAGATTCTCATACTGGCTTTGGATTAGATGGAACCAGCCCACCCCTCCTGCATCAACTCCTTGCTGTCCCTTGCACTCAATCCCAAAGCATTCAAATAGAGCACCAGGACCTCTTTTGATTTTTTTTTATGTTGTCTTAAATGGATGAAAAACGTGGCATGAAACGCTTGGGCACATCCTCTGTGATGGGATGTGTATCCACAGGATTGCCTTGACCTGACACAAGGATTTTTGCCAGACGATCCCACTCCAGCACCTGAACTGCAGCACAGGATTCCCTTCCCTTTTCCCGTTATCCTTTCACCCCGAGCCCAGGCGTGTCCTCCTCGCTCGAGGCCGGGCCCGGCTCAAGGCCGGGCTGCCGGGCTGAGCTCAGCCCTGACCTCCCCTCCTCCTGCGCCCGGCTTTGCGCGGGGCTCTGTGTGTTTTGTCTGGTGCTAATGAGCCGGCCTGTGTTATCTCCAGTGTCATTTTAAAATTAAATTAACCCCAGACTGTGGGTGTGTGTTTGCATGGCGATAGGAATTCTCTGGGAAGGAGGATGCCTTGGGCGCACACACGGAACCTGCAAAGCTTCTCCGGCGGCTCTGGCTGCTGTGCTGGCTGGCACCACCCCAGGGAGAGTGTGCCCATGCATCACAAATCTGCTTTTTGGTTCCCCTTCCACCCACCCCTGAGCTGAGCTCTCTGCCAACTCAGCTTCTGTATAAATCAAAGGGAAATATTCTCCCCCTCCTGTTTTTTTCTTTTCCTGAACAGATTGGATGTCATTATGTGCAGCTGAGCTCGCCGGGGCTGGCGGGGGAGGAGGGACAGGAGGAGGGATGGGGAGAAGAGACGGTTTTAGACAAAATGCTCACAGTCCATCAGAGGGGGAAAACAGCCTCCAGCTACAAGTAACCAGCACTTCACACACACACTGATTTACTGGGGAAACCCAGAGAGCTTTAATATTTAAAAATAAAATAGGGAGGGAGGGAAAAAAGAACTAGAAGGGAAGGATGTTATCGCTGGGGATGGAGCTGGGATGGAGGAGCTGGATGGCACAACACCTTCTCCAGCCCTCTGACTTATTGGGGTGCTCAGGTGGGCATTTATAGAGCCCATGGAGTCCTACAGCATCGTGGAGAAAGGCTTCTAGATCATCCTTTAGGTGGTGAAAAGCACCCTCTTCCTCCTCCCAGCCCAGTTGTTCACTGTGCGGTGCAGGCAGTTTCCCATCATTACTGAGGGATCACCGAGTGAGAAAAAGGGAAAAGAAAGGGAAAGGGAGAAGGGAAAAGTGAGGAAGAGAGAAGGAGAGAGCAGGAGGAAAAAGGGGGAAGGGGACAGGAAAAGGAGAGGGGGGGGAAAGAGGAGGGAGAGGGGGAGAGAGGGAGAGAAATAGGAGGGAAGGGAGGGCAAAGAGAGGAAGAGAGAGAGAGAGACAGACAGAGAGGAAAGGAGGAGTGTGAGCCAAATGCATGGCATTCAAAAGAAGCAGCTTTCAAAAGCTTTGGCTGGGATGCAGATTTGCAGAATCTCTGGACCCATAATTCCCTGGCACACAAAGCTTGCTGGAGGCATCAATGTGCCCAAAAGGGGCTTGCAGAATAAACAGCAGATAAAAAAAACTAACACCCACAACAAGCCTATGAATTAGAGATGAAGGCAGGGGGAACAGCTGTACTTCCAAGCTGCAGGTGACCTCATTGTGGAAGCTGTGCCACAGCAAGGCTTGTCCGTGTCCAGTGGTTCTGAAATAATAGGTATGGACAATAATAGCTGGGGGGGAGAACACATTCCCTGGCTGTATTAAAGAGCAGGTAATTGCCCATCTCTCCTGCCAGCTATATTTTAATCCAGAACTAAATTACTCTGAACATTCTTACAAAGTTCTCTGTTCCAGCACCTCTCAAAACCTCTGTTGACACTCCGAGGCCCAGATTTTTCCTTCTCCCTGGTGCCTGCAATGAATATCACCCAGGAACTGGGGGATCCAAACCAAAACACTGGAACTTTCCACCAAAGGACCCTGAAAACGTTTCACAAACTGCTGAGCCCACCCTGGGGGACAGAAGGGGAGATGATGTGAGAGCTGCCATGTCTCCATGGCTGTAGATAAGAGAAAGTGGTGAGTTCTAATATCTCAAAACTTCAGTCTTCTGTCATTTACTATGAGAGGAAATGATTCCACAATGAACCAACATGGATCAAGGGCAGCAGCCCACACCCTTGGGAGGAGGCTGCACTGCACAGACAGGGTGAGGGAAGCAGAGCTGTGGCAATAGATTTCCAACTGTTCTTGCCTGCTGGATGTAGGAATGCCTCAAAATGCACCAATATTCACCATCTTCCCAAACACATGCTATGCCATGACCAGCTTTGCCACGAAACAAGGCAGGTTTTTAGAAAGCTGGCTCCTTTACTAATGAGCAATGGAGGATCAAAGTCTGCTCGATTTTTGGAGAAGAAAATGACAAAGAATAAAAAACCCACGTGGGAATATGAAACAAAAGCAGTCATTAAACATTGCTTCTGAATTGGTAGTTTTTTGTTAGAGGGAGATAATTCCAGAGCTATTTGAAAAAAAAAAATCAATTCCAACTGCAGTTGGTGTTTGTTGTGCAGAGAATGGGAATGGTCTGGCTATAAAAGGGGCCCTGGTTCCTTCCGAAAATGACCGTACAAGTCCACGCTCAGCTCTGCCACGGGGCCATTAAAAATAGTCAGGGATCACGTACACCAAGTCACAGTAATTTGCTGCTACCAAAATAGTTTACAGTATTTAAAAAAAGCTTAATCTAGAGACCGTTCTCTTGGCAGCAGAAATCTTCCCCGTGCCAAGAGAAAAATAATTTGCATCCTTGGTGTCAGTGGTGACACTGCCACGGTGCCTGAGCACCCCGGGAGAGGCAGCCAGCCCAGCCCCGCTCCCCGAGACAGAATCCCTGAAAATAACAGGGAGAAGGAAAGAAATCCTCCTTGCAGTGGCACCAGGGCTGAACGTGACATCAGCAGGTGGTGACTCACCCCTCAGCTGCAGCGTTTGTCTGATGGAACACAACGCTGGGCTTGGGGTTGGGCTCCTTCCCCCTCCATCTCCATCTGTGGTGAATGGGCCACGAAGAGTTAAGTTTTCAGGGCTATGGTTGCCTTGGTATTATGCTCTCAGCTGTGATCAGCAATATGTAACAAAAAAACAGTACTTAAGTGGGTTTTTTTTAAAGTATTCCCCACTGTAAATGTGTAATTAATTAGCCTTCCCCTTCCCCCTTGCTCACACATCCAGCCCCGCGGGGACCCTCCCCTTTCCTTCCTATCAAATTCAGACAGTGACTGGGAGCTGAATTATTCATTCAGCTGTAGGTGTAACACAGCCATTTAAGTGATTTAAAGTTCAAGCAGTCTTGCTGATGTTCAGCAACACACACACACACACACACACACACACACACACACACACAAAAGTTTAAAGGGAAAAGTAGAGCCCAAGTTCTCTTTTCTTAACCCACTTGTTTGGTTACACAAACAGGGCACGGTTTTGTGAATCAACCTATTGAATGAAAAAGGGATTTGTGAGAACGTCACATCAACCAGAGCACCTGTCACTCATTAAGAAAATACCACAATTATAAGCATCAGTTGAAGCTTTTGTTCCAATATGTCTCGTTGAATATTCTCTGCTGTGATAGTTAATTTTATGCACACTTTGCTGGAAATAGATGGCAAGTGAAGTTCATACTGACAATCACAGAAATCACATTAAGATCCCTGTTTAGTCCTCATTATCATTGTATCAGAGAACCTCATGCTAAAAATTACGTACAGCCAAAGAACAAATTAACCATAATTAACGACACTTCGGAGCACTTCTGATTAGATCTCAAACTGCTTCAAAGTCTTTAATTTTCTGAACATTTCTGCAATATCAGGCAGTGTTTTCAGTCCTATTTTAAAGCTGGGGTTGTGAATAACAGCACGTGAACCTGGTTAATTCTGGGGGATTTGGGAAAGTTCCTTCCCACCCCAGGAGGAGATCCAGCCCCCTGTGTCCATAACCCTGCTCTGGGATCAAGAAGTGCCTCCCAGCATTCTGTACTTGGGGTTGAACGTTGGTTTTCCTCGAGGCAACACCCAAAGGCCACGGCAAAGAGCACAGCCAAGTCCAAACTGTGTCACCAGCCTGGTGTCCCCATCCCTGGGGGGCCAGCAGGTCCCAGAGTGGGCTGTGCCAGGAGTGCTGCAGTGGGATGTGTCAGTCCCGAGGGATTCCAGCAGTGGGTGCCAGTCCTGAGGCCTGGGATTGCATGAAGTGTTGTGCTGCCAGTACTTACAATTTTATTAGCAGCACCCTAATATGTGCTGTTTCTCTTGAAGATGCAGCTGCTTGAATGTCATCTGAATACCTCAGCCTTTATGAGAAAGTGTTCTATTTTTACAGCCGTAATTATGCCACTCAGGATTTTGAAGTACAGGCTTATGCCTTTATTAGTATAAGATTGGCAACGCTGAACTTAAAAAAAGCCCAAAGCCTGAAATACCTGGAGGTATTTTAGGCAGAGGGAAAGCTTGAAAGAAATGGGTGTCAGGATTGTTGCCCTGGCTCCTGCTCTGCAGAGTCCTTCACACACAGAGTCAGGAGTGAAGCCACACAAGGGAGGGGATGTTGGAGAAGCCCCAGGAAACAGCAAAAGCCTTCAGGAATTCTGGGGGAGGGGTCATCACTTGGGGCTACTTTAAGTTAAGCCACAGTTCAAGGCTGCCCAAATAGGTGCTCTGGGTTCTAGAATGCAGGATGGATCAGAAAACTGATTGAAGTTACTGTTTTACCACCGATCTTTAAGAGAACTGGAGGTTGCAAAGTGCTGACCCACATCAGCCAGGAGCCAACAGAGCTGTGGAGCCCCTGGCAGGGCTCAGTCCTGGTTTGCACCACCTCAGCTACCCCTGGGATCCCACCCTGCAGCTGCTCCTACCCACACAGACTGCACTGGGGAACAAGTCTCTTATTTCTGTGCCTCCTTTCTGCTCTAGATTTGAGTGGCACCATCCCTTGACTAGAAGCTCCACTTGCTCAGAGTGGAGTTTTCCTGATAGTTTTCTTTCTATGAATTGCTCCATCACAGGACTGTCATAACAGACTGTTTGCCAATTTGAAATCCAACAGTTTGTCTGGTGTAAGTGTTAAAAATGTTGTCTTGGCAGTTGGTATTTTTTTTTTTTTTTTTTTTTTTTTGGATTTTTTTTTTTTGCATTAAGTGACTTGATTTTTTTTTTCCCTATTCACTTCGACAGTATGTCAGGGAATTGGATCATTTCAGTAGCCTGCTTTCTTTCTTTCACTTCAAATAAAACTCAACACTTAACCTATGAATTCAGAGTAATTTTATTTTAACTATATAAACTCTGCAAGACTCAGCAAGTTTTTTTTCGCTGGAACTTATAGTCATAGCTGGCAAAATACAGTGAATTGTTTTGAAGTGGAATTAAAACCAAAAGCAAGATAGACACGTGTTCTGTGCACTGAGAATGGAAGATCTGAGGCTAAGACTTCCCCTAGACTTTGGGCTGAGATGAGGATCCTCTGTGATGACTCAAGTCAAGTTCTTTTTAAATGATCTTTTACCAGTTTTCCTTTTCACCCATTGCAATCATTAAATGACTAAAGCTTTACAATCTGATTATGATGAAGGAACCCCTTCATGCCTGTGGTCTCTAAACCCCCTCAAACCCACTGACCTGGCTGTCTCTGATGGCCCAGCCTGGTCCTGACTGTGATTCATAATCTCATCACTTCTGGTGAAAGGGTCCCTCGTGGCCCAGGGTGGTGCTGAATGAGAATTTCCACAGAGTTTGACATGGGGTGAATTTCATGAAATTATCAGAGAAAATATCAGATAGGCCACGACAGAAATTCAAAATTAGTAATTGCAATTAACCCCCTGCTAACAAAGGGGGAAAACCACTTCACAATTTCCTGTGAGGTCTGAGTAACTCGATGTCCAGGAGAAAGCACTGAGGTGAGAAGAAAGCCAAAGGATACCTGCACGGGCTGCAGGGACAGGGACTCCAGACAGACCTCAGGGCAAAAAACAAGGTCCAGAAACCCAGAACTTTAAATTCTTCCCTTAAGGATAGATGAAAGAATCAGCTTTTAATATCCTAAGCTTTTGAAAGGAGAGAGCCACAGAACCACTGATTTCAGTGACCCATTTTTATCAGGCCTCACTGTTTCATCCAGCCCAGAGCACAGGGACACACAATCATCTGAGGGCATCAGTGTGGCTGTGAACTGCACCATCCTGCTGCCAGGGGAAACACTTACTGCTTCAAAACCAGAAAAATATGGGACAAGAGCAATCCTGCTGAAGAGCAAGCAGGCAGTAAGTGTGCCACAGAAAACTGCTGACCCTGCATTATCAAAGACTCACAGAACATCCCGAGCTGGAAGGGACCCACAAGGATCATCAATATCCAGCTCCTGGCCCTGCACAGGACGCCCCAGGAATCCCACCCTGTGCCTGAGAGCACTGTCCAAACACTCCTTGAACTGTTACTGGTAAATAAGAGTGTAAATCAGTACATTATTAGCAGTAAATAAGAGTGTATATCAATTATTATCGGTAAATAAGAGCCATGAGACCCCGCTGCTCTCAGTTTATCCCTGTTTTTGAGTGTAAATCACTGAAGTCACACCAGTGTAAAACTCAGGAGAGTGAAGAATCAGGGCTCCAGAGGAGATGAGAAGGACACACCAAACATCACCAGAAGAGGGTTCTCTCCACTCCTGGGAGCGTGGGGGGGGGTGCTCCAGCCCAGGGGACGTGGCAGCAGAGTCTGTGTGTATCGTACCTGTCCAAACCTCACACCTGCCAGGGCTGTGGGGAGAAATGATGTCAAAAGATAGGTCGCAGAAGTCTTAATTTCAAGTTATGAGGAGGGTTCGTGAGAGAAGGTGCCTGCCTTGACTTCCCAAAGCTCTTGCCTTCCCTCTCCCCTGCCCTGGGCCGTGGCCCTGCGCTCTCACCCGCCGGCAGCCCTGGGAGCGGTGACGCTCCCGCTGCTCTCACAGCGGGCCCTGTGTGCGCTGTTTCTTCTCCAATGATTCATGACTCCCACTTCTCACTTCATCTGCCTTTGTTTTCCTGTGCAGGGAATGTGTCTGGTACATGGCACAACGTGCTGTGCCCCCGCCAGCGCCGTGACGGCTCCACGCGAGTGTCAAGGTAACGACGGCGGCACACACGGCTCAGGGTGGAAATGGGCTGCACAGGGCTTGGCTCCCACTCCTCTGGCCTTGTAAAATCACACACAGCAGCAGCACAAACACTCTCCCTGCTGAATCACTTTTTTTTCTTTTACTTATTGCCCCCCTGAACTCATCTTCAGCAAAAGGCCTCCCTGGTACTTCACCAAATGCCTCCTCCCTGTGACAGTAAAATCCAGACGTCAACCAGTATTTTTTCTATGCTTTCAAAAAGTCTTTACGAAGAAACAATGAGACTCTATAAGGATGGAAAAACTGAAGCACAGAATCAGAAAACACCTTGGCTAAGAGCAGTCAGCAGGCTGCTGGAGGAGCTAAGAATAAAATCCTGATTTCCTGATGTTTAGTCTGATCCTCAGTGAATGGGACTCCCTCACGCTGAGAAGGTGCTCAACGATGAACTTTATTTATATATTTACTATTCAGATATGGCATGTTCTCACATCTCTTTATTTTCATGTTAATCGTGTTGTGGATCTTCTCCACCCACCTCCCATTTCCTTTGGTACATTTGTTCTGTAGCTATTTGTGTAGAAACCAAGCAATTTCTGCTCCACCTGCTCATAAACACAATGAGAGAGGGAACACAGTGTTACAGCACAGCCACTGCCTTAGCAACAGATTACAGCATCCCTGGGAAGGAACAGGGACCTTCTGGAGAGGAGGAGTGCCCTTCATCTCCCTGAAAAGCTACCGCAGGCAAGTTCTGCCTTTAATTATATCTCCAGCCAGCCCCCCCCTTAGCTTTAAGCACTCAGTGGTTGTAAAGAAAGAACACAAAAGCTGAGCAGAGTTTGCTCCTCGCACTCAGGAAAGCCCAAGTGGGGTTGGTGAAAGCTTGTGAGCAGACTGGCTCCCACAGAACATGCAGACACATATTTGAGCACTCAGTCACGGCGGGTGTAAATAATTCATTCTGCTGAGATCCCAACCCCCTGGTAGCTCCCTGTCTGGCAGGACAGCTCTCCTAGGGATGTACAAAAGGCAAGTAAAGCACAGCCCACAGCCCTTGGCTGTCAGACTGCAAGCAGCTCATGGATCTGGAATCAAAGTCAGGAACCCTCCACCCTACGGGAAGCTGCTGAAAAGCCTCAGCCAGAAGTTATTGGCCATGATGGGACGTGCAAGGGCTGGTCTGGCAGGGGATGTCTGACAGCCAGGCCACCCTTGATACATCCTGTCAGAAAAGTAATCATTACTTGGTGGACCTGTGATCCCAGTGCCACCTTGAAGTATTTTTAGAAAGGCCAATATTTGTGTGAAAGCAAAGCTGTTTGATTTTAGCCCTCTCCCAGTCCATCCCAGGAGGTCACACGTGTTTGACTGGGAGCTCTCCAGCAGCAAGGGTGATGTTCCTGGGTTTGCATTTACACAGTCCTGACTCTGGGAGAGGTCTCCAGGCAGAACAGAGACAGAAGATATGATAGACTACAGTAATAACTTACAGGTATAGATGGGAAGAAGGCTCACCTACATTGTTAAAAGGATGAGATTTGGGCAGCTTGACCCATAAGGGAGACACAAGTCAGAGAACCACATCTTCCACCTTGGATCCCAGAGCCCTGAGCTGACACACGGGAACGATGATATAATGGTGGGTTATATAAAAGGTCAGCAGTGACATATAACAAAAAACAGACAAAAAAAAAATCTTCTTTTTCATTGTCTGGGGATTAGCTATTTCATTAAGCTGTCTGCCCATATTAGAGAATTAAGCCTATTATCTGCTGAAGGATTTCGATGTTGAAAAAAAGAGGTCTGGGCTTAGAGCTCATCTAATCATTTTATGACTGGAAATATGAAGCAAAACACAGACAAGGTAAGAGGAGATACAGAAAACCTCTGGCCCGAAGGCAGGAGTGAAAAGGTTGTGGGAGAGCAGTAAACTTGTGTGCAGAAGATGTTTAGTGCTCTCGTTGGTATCTGACTCAACGCAGGGGCCCTGAAGACACAAAAGATACAACCAAAGGCTTTCTGAAGTCCGGGCACGGCACTTTCTGCGGTCACCTGGAGCTGGTTTGGGCAGTGCCAGCCCTGGATTGGGCAGTGCCAGACCCGGGTTTGGGCAGTGCCAGCCCAGGTTTGGGCAGTGCCAGCCCGGGTTTGGGCAGTGCCAGCCCGGGTTTGGGCAGTGCCAGACCCGGGTTTGGGCAGTGCCAGCCCGGGTTTGGGCAGTGCCAGACCCGGGTTTGGGCAGTGCCAGCCCAGGTTTGGGCAGTGCCAGCCCGGGTTTGGGCAGTGCCCTCCTGTGCCCGGGCTGTGAGTGGCACGGCTCCCAGGGCCCGCAGGGCTGTCTCTCGAGGAGGGAGGTGTCACCCGGGGGAGGGTTTGCACGGGCAGCCCCCGGGACGCAGCGAGTGCCGCCGTGCTGGAGGAAGTCCCTCCTCTGACGCACTGACACCACCTGTCTCTTTACACTTGATGGCATCTGTTGGCATTTTTTATGTGCCAAGGCATTAATACCAGAGCGGAGCAGGGGAGGCAGATACCGAGTTCTTGGGGACCTGGAGTGGCAAAACCACCTCAGCTGTGCTGGGTCAGGGGATGGGGCTGCCCACGGGCATCTCCCCTGGCAGCAAAACACAGCAGGTTGTGTGTTTGTCTCCTCTGCTTGAGGTGCCACTCAAAAAAAAAAAAAAAGTGACGGGGATTAAAATGTTTTGCCAGGGAGGAAGACAAATTATCTTAAAAATAATAAAGACTTTAGTGCCAGGATCAGGTACCAGATGGGTCGTAGAGCAACCCTTGACTTGTCCCCAAGAAAGGTAAAGCAGACAAGCTTTCCTGACATTGCTCAGTCAGCCATGAGGCACCACCAAGAAGAGGCAGATGGTCATTCCATCTCTGAAACTATCTGGTCCTCGGCCTCTGCTGGGAATATGTGTTGAGGTGCCAATTACCAGCACTTTGAGTAGTGCCTTTTGTGATCCAGCCATTAATTTAATCCTGTACCAAGATCTATAAAACTCGTTTCACAAAGAATGGCAAAGAAGGCAGGATAACAACAGGTTTTGATAAACATCCAAAATAAATAGCTGTAAAACCCAGCCAAAGGCATCAAAAATAAATCAAGAAAAAAAAAGTGGAACAAATTGGTGCCATGTTGCTGACAAGCAGCTCCACTGAAGATCACATGAGTCTCCTTTTAATAAGAGGAAACAGTTCAGAAACCCCTAATGAACCTCTAACCAGAGAAAATAATTTGAAGAGACAAGTGTGTTCTCACTCCCACAAAACACCATTGAGAAGAGGGAATGCTCAGCCAGGACCATCAGCAGCCAGGTAGAGCCTGCACTGCCCCTCCCCGAGTCTGTTTTACAGATCAGTGCAGGAGTGCAGCCTCTAGTGCTGGCAGTATGGTTCCTTTCAAAATCCACTGAAGTTTGCAAAGGATTAATGAAGGGATCCCAAGCAGAGCTCCCCTTCTGGTGCCACCTGTCAAGCCTGTCCTTGTGTGAAAGTGCTGGATAAGTCAGGCCTGCCTGGGCTCCCTCGGCAGGAAGGCACATCGCAGGGTGCTGTGCTCTCTGGGGACTGGGGCTGCCACCCCACAGCCTGGGCACTCCCAGATCCCCACGGCAGCCTGTGGAATTACCTGTGGGCTTTGGCAATCTGGTTCAGACCAACAGTGTGCAGAGAATCCTCCCCTGCCTTTCCTGGGGAGATCCTGTCTCCTCGTTTGGGGTGTCACTCTCTGGGGGGATCCATCCTTCTCCAAGGCCCAAAGGAGGAGGTGTTGGATGCCCTGTTTGCACTGGGATGAGGGTGTAGCTCCTCATCTGGGCAGTTTTAGAAGGTGCAGGGCAGTGCAGGAGCAGCAGTGCTGCTGTGCCCTCACTGCTGTCCATGTTTGGGGCTCGGGGTGGGTGTACAGGACAGGTTTAGAGCAGAGACAACAGGACTGCCCCAGTGGGGTGCATTCAACTGATGGACCAGGATGAGGGCTCCTGATAAGGAGAAAAAGAATCTAAATCCCAGTGCTCTGGGATTTTCATTATCTATTTAAAGCACAAATAATGGCAAATAACAGCCTGTCTCCTATCAGGTTTTACAGGTAGATTGACACCAGGTTTAATCTCACAGGACAAGCGACAGTACTTGGGAAGATGCAAACATTTCAGCTTCTGTGCAGTGAGGCCGTCTGACCACACACTGGGGGTTCTGCTCAGGTTTTTACAGACCACGCTGAAGTCTCTGTCCCTGGATGTCAGCTGTGCTTGATGTTATTACAACAGCATGTAATACAATTGTACCTGCCTGCCATGACAAATGCCTAGTGATAACTGAAAAAGAAATGGCAATGCTGGTCTGTGTACGAGGTATTCTCCCATAAATGGTAGAAAAGAAGAAAACAGATTTACTGGTCAAGATTTTTCTCTCACTCACTCTGGGTATCAAGAAAGTAGTAATGTCATGACTGGAGAACCTGCTCTGATGGAAGGAGGAGTACAGCCATATTAAAGTTCAGAGAGGCACAAAAATTCAGTAATACAGAGGGCACAGTGATGGAGAAACATTTGCAAGGAGACTGGAGGAGAAAACCAACTGCACCTACTGAGTTATCAAACCCAGAGTGGCCATTAGCGGTGTAATAGGAAAATCAAGTTGCTTTACAAAACAGCATAAATTCAGTCTGAACAGGACTCTGTAACTTCTGCAAAGACACAAGGAATATATTAATTAATGGCTTTAGTCATAGCACTGTTGTTGGTAGAAGATGTTGAGAAAAATGTGTAAACAAAGGAGCCTTGGGAATGTCACAGTAATTTAAAGTACATAAACCTTCAAAGCACTGCCTGTGATAGAGTGATACATTGTCTTATAATTGGGCAATTGCTTTCATTCCATGATATAATTAGCACACAATTATGGTTATGTGAAAAATCACTCCATCTCCCTCCCTTCCAATTTGTGCTGTTTAATCTAAGCAGAGAATGTCTCTTTTTTGCTGTGGTACCAGTGGGTAACTCCATCCCCACTGCCCAGCTGCAATGGCAGAACCTCTTTCCTGACTGATGGAAGGGTCAAATATTCCAGAGGGGAACTGAAATCAAGCTATTTGGATAAAATATTTGCTCTTGATACTTTTTTGCACATCCTAAAAAGACACCCACTGCTGCCACAGCCTGAAGTTCAGCACGAGTCCCCCTAATCAATGCAGCCAAACCTGCAGCAGAATTTGGGTGCCCCTAGTGCCTGTGCTCCATTCAGGGCTGTGCTGAGGGGGCCAGTTTGGGCTGCACCCCTTTTCTGAGGGCCAGTGTTCAGCCAGCACCACAGAACCACGGGATCACTGGGGCTGGGAGAGACTCCAAGGTCACCGAGTCCAACCTGTGACTGACCCCTCCTCGTCACCCAGAGCAGAACACTGAGTGCCACAGCTCTGCAAGGTTATCTGCCCTCCAGAACGCAAATGTTTGGATGAACCTTGTGAAAACCGTGGTTTTAAATGCACAGGCTCTGCCCGAGCTGCAGCACATGCGTTAGACCCTCGTTCCTACGCATGTTCTGTTGTGTCTGGGGATGAGTTGTCTCTGCTCTTGACTCCCTCCCTCCCAACATGCTCCTGGCTGAGGTTTGCTCCGTGTCCCTGTGCCCAGCAGAGGCTCAGGGCTCTCTGCACACTCAGACAGCACCCAGTGCAGGAAACAATCCTGGCCTTTCCCGGAGTTACCATCATTTCCTGCAGCTCAGAGTCCTTCCCCACCAGGTGGAACTCACCTCTGCAACTGCCTCAGAAGGAGTTTTTATCTTTAGTAGAACTGTCTGGATCACCTTCAGCGAGATTTTAAAGAACAGAATTCCTGGGTGCCTGTTTATACCCCAGAAGAGATCAGTGCTGCCTTCACACTGCCCATGGGCACACACAAGCCTTTCTCCCCAGATATTCCCCAAACCAGCCCTTCTCCCCACAAACACACATGTACCTATCACTAGATGCCCCTTCTTTCCCAGAGCAGTCACTTCCCACGTGCACCCATAAAGAGGGGCAGGCACGTACAGAAATTTAAGGGGGGGGGAATGCATTTCAGATGGAAAAGAACAACAACAACAACAAAAACAAGAACAACCTCTCACACTCTCTGTGCTCACTCCTGTGGGAGATACTTATCCATGGGAAAAGCTTTACAAATTCTAAGTAAACGAAAAAAAAAATTATATTTTCATAACATTTGGGAGGAAATGCATCTTAATGGAAAATAGCTAGAGAAAAATAATAGCAGCTAGTGAGCTGAAGGAACTATATTCTCCCTGACATGCAACAACAATAGAAGCTAATGCGAGTCATTTGCAGAAGGAAAAGTGAATAGCTGTGGCATATTTGCAAAGAATATATGGCAGTTTACCAGAGGCAAAGCTCCAAGGAATACCAGCTGGGACATAAGAAGGGAGCTATCAAAGGAGGAGGGAGGTATAACGGCATCATGGGATGGCTGGCACCGGTCCCGTGGAGCGTTTCATGGAATGAGGCAGAGCTGAGCAGAGCTGGAGAACCAAGGTGGGGGTGTCACTCACGGTGGCTCATGGCAGGGGGCCAAGGAAGGCACCAAAAGCACACATGTGGGGGTTTGGAGCACATCTGCAGTTGGCAAATTTACCAGCTATTAAACCCCAGTCATGAATTGGATTTTATTAATAACTAGTCTCCTATTTCGATCAGAAAACATTTACTTCAAATAGGATTTAAAAATCAAACCCTTCTAATTAGAACACTTGTCATTTGTGGAAAATTACATCCTACTGGCTTTGCACTTTGACCTTATTACTTGAAGACCAGGATGACCCATTGCTCTGTGCCCCAGCCTGGCACCTCAGCAACACAGAGCCCAGGCAATGAGAAGGCATCCCAAATGCCACAGTAACATCCCATTTGTCTGGATGCTGCCAAAAAGTTGATTTCCACATTTGGATATGTCTAAGTGAGGAAGCTGCCTCTGCAATAGGAGAAAAGTGCACCCTAAATTTTGGAAAAAAAAAGGTGGATAAACTTATTTCTAGCTGTATGCAGATTTTAAGCAACGTGAAACAAGCTGTGTGTGATCCCCACATCCCAAACAGCATTAATTTTCAATCCCTCAGTATTTTGTTTTCTCCACAAGATAACTACAGCAGTTATTAATAATTTAGGCTTTGAAAAGGGAGCTGTCTGGCTTTGCAAGAGAAATTTCTCATTCATTTATGCACAAGGTAAAATCGGGGCAAAATATTGGGTAACAGTTCACAGCCAGGTGATTTCAACTCCAGCTTCTCCCTGCAGCGAACGGTGTCCCAGGGAATAGGAGAGCCCTTGGACTCCTGCCTGTGCTCCTGGAGGCCACTTTGTCCAGGTTTGATGGAGCACCTGGGAAGTGAGAAGGTGCTGGAGGACAGGTCTGAGGGGTTGGGGGCCCTGACTGTGGAAGAGCCCCTGAACTGAATTTTGAGGCCAGAAGGAGCTGTGTGACAGCGAATCCACTGCTCTGCACGGCTGCAGCTTCCCCTCAGAGCAGCACAGAGCTGGCCCAGGGACAGCAGCTGCCAGAACTCAAATTATGACACACTCCAATCCACTTCCAGAAGTAGTGAGGGCCTGGGTTTTATTCTCCAGGATATTAGTGACAGTATATTTTGTCACTTCTTAAAGAACATTTGGCTGCAGCTCTAGGATTCCTCTTTTTTAAGATTTCACTAAGGGGCTCAAGAATTGCAAGAAATAGTTTGGAAAAGACAAAAAAGAATCCTGTCATTCTACTGATTGTAGTTAGGGTGCATTTCAGTGCAGTGTGGTGATTGGTGTCCCGGAAATCATTCCTCAAGTTCATACTGTGAGATAGCAGGAAATAAATCTGAGCCAACCATACAGTTCCCATTCCAGTGTGCTGCCATCAACCGGTACGTTAATCCCATCAAAATGAGCTTCTTGGGAAGAACAGAAGTTACACTGGTGGGGGGAAAAAGGAGGGGGTAAGTTTCTAAGTGTTGGTAGAACCCACTTCCCACTCACATCCCCAGCTCCCTAAATTACAGATACAAGATCTGTGTTCGAATTACTGACAAGGTTACCAGCTGGAACTTTACACTCAATTCAATTATTTTATATTGTACCTTCAGGCTCCATTCCAGAGTGACTCTTAAAGAATAATCAGACTTATTCAATAGGCAATCAAAATGAAATTACTTTGTGTAAGTACAACGAGGTTACACACTTGGTGCAGTCTGTAAGTTATGTGCTGCTGATTTTCAGGGCTCTAAGATTTTGACTCTGACTATCTGCGATGTGCAGGACAGAATCTCCTCACAGCTTCAGCTTAACCTTTTCACTGTCTCCACCACACCTTGGATAAATAGGGAGAAGCCAACAGTGCAAACAAATTACAAAGCAGCTGAAAGTGGTGCTTTATATTGGAACTACTCCTGGAAGCAGCCCTTGATGGACTGGCTTCCTCCAGGCATTGCCAGGCCTAACTCACACCTCAGAGTAATGGTTCTTTAGCTTGAACTTCCAGATACTGCAATAATTTGAACAAAAAATATAATATTATATTGATTTTCATGCAAAATGAAGGTTCTCAGCTCTGTACTTTGCAGCCCAGAAGTTTGTCTCTTAGAAACACAACAACTCTCCACTTGGAGACGACACCAACCCCAACCCCATGGTCTGACTTGAGCCCCACTGAGCTCGAGGTGTTGGGAATGTGTCCAGAATTTCAAAGGCATCACTGGGGATGTCTGAGCCGAGAGCACCCGAGGAGCAATCTGCAGGAAATGGTCAGGAATTTCGGCGGAGGAGCTTTGTGGGATCACGCTCAGTGGTCCTGCAGCTTTCCTTCCAGGAATGTAAACAGCTCTCCCTGCAATGTCTCTGTTATGTCTCTGCTCCGTTACAATTTCCTGACCAGGGCAGCTGCCAAGAGCACGGGAATGGAGCCATTGGGAGGAGCAGCTCCATCCCTGGGATCTGAGCAGGCTCTGGGAGTGCAGGATCACCAACCCTGCAGGACTTGTACCACTGCTGGAGACAATGAGGGCGTTTCGTTATTCCCACTCCAATTTATGTAAAGACTGGGAGGCTGGGCTCTCAGGCTGGTGATTCTTCAAGACAGGCAGAGACTTCTTGAGGTGAGACAGAGCATCCCTGTGGATGTGGCAAGTCCTGTGTTCCCATGGGAGAGGTGCTGGCACAGCCTGGCACCCTGCCCTGCCCTCAGCTCCCCGTGGGCACTGCCCAGGGCCCAGAGCTCTGTGAGAGGAGCAGATCTGCTTTGCTGGGCTGCCACAAGTAGTGCTTGGCTTTGCATTTTGCTTCAGTGTTTTCAATTGCGCAAGAGGGATATAAAAAATTGGTAATAAAAATGGAAGTTTATATTAGAAGTGGTATTTAGCATTTAATTTGACTAAAAAATAGGACTACACAAGATATGAGATTAGAGGTCAGAATTTTTGAGAGTTTAAATGCACTGTAAAATTACAATATAATGTTTGATTAAATCCACAAAGCTTTACTAAAGCTCTCGTAGCACTGAGACACAACTATTGCCTTGGAAGGCCCCAGGATGTGCAAACCCAGAGCTTGATGTGGTTATTGCTTCCAACCAAACTACAAGGATAATGACAAATTATTAATTGTGTATCATTTTGATAAAAAATCATTAATCTGACTTTGACAGTGGCCATAAATAGGCTGAGCGGTTTGCAAAGACTTTGCCTGTCCTCCTACACAGTGCTTTCCTTCATGACAGCAGCTGAAAAAAAAACAAACTCATTTTCTTAATACATTTGGAGTTTGGAAATGCATTTTCAGTGAAGTAGCTCATCCTTCCTCTTGGGCCATTGGTAATGAAGTTTCCTGGCAGTGGAAGGTCCCCTTTTCCACCCAGCTGGTTGCCTGCAAAGCCATGGCTGGAGGTGGGTCACTGAGCTGCAGAATCTGAGCCTTGGTCTGAGGGAAGGAAGAGGATTTGCCCCGGGGCTGATGTTGCAGAGAAGGTTTGGCTGAGGTGACACTGAGGCTTCCCTGGGGAAAGGGGGAAGCAGGCACAGCATCAGCTGTTCCCTCTGTTTGCAGTGCAGCTGGGAATGAGAAGGGGGAAAACCACCTTGGAGCACTCGATTTAATGGAAAGAAGAGACAAAAGTACAGAATAATGAACAAAACTGGCCGAAATAAAACATCCCATGGTCTTCATTCTTGTCTCCATTTTGTTGTTCCTTCCTTGGCCTCACAAGGTTTATTCCAGCTTTACATCACTTGGAGAAGTTGCTCTGGCTCTCCTTGTTTTCCACTTGGTACAAATTCAAATCAGTTCCCTGTCCTCTCGTCCCAAATCACTTGGCTCCTTGTTCTGACTGTAATCTGACTAAAGATAGGCAGGAACCAGAGAGCTGAAAGATAGTTCTCCTTAGAGACCTCACTTCTCTCTTTTAGCAGCTCTCTCAGAACTCAATCCTTTGCCATATAGCCACCTCCACAAAACAAGAAGTTAATGGCAACAACTTTTAAAATTGTGGATTTTATGATTTTATGTATGCAAGCTGATGTAGCAGGAGAATAGCAACAAATGAGAAATGGCAATTAACACTCCCAGAGTAAAGCCTGCTATTTCTCCTGTTCCTCAGCCCTTCTCTCACAAAATGCTTTCAGAAAGAAGGCAGCTGATTCTAGCAAGCAAGAATACACATTTCATAATTCCACTCCATTGCTTTTCCAAAACCAAAAATATGTAGGAAGAACATTTCAGTATAACTAATTAGCAGGCTCTGTGTCCTCATCCTTGTTAAATCAAGGGACATCTCTACAAGACTCCTCATCCAAGCCTAGTTCAGGTAATGAAATAACAATATTTAAAAGATTAAATTGCTATTTTTTCCCCTCACAAAATCAGAATCAAAATGATTCTGGAAAATGAGCACATGTTCCTAGGGAACATAATTCTCTGCAACTGTTTCCTTCCCCAGAAGTGGCAGAAGTGATTTCTTTTTCTGTGTGTGCTGAGTGACTTGTGCCCCCCTGCCCTGGCAGGGGCTGAGGGCTCCCTGTGCTGGTTCAGTCATCTTTGGCTGCTCACACAGACCCACCGTGTACAGGGAGTTTTGATAAGATCCAAAGGAGCTTCGTTGTTGTGGGAGTTCCTCCAAATCAATTATTTGGAAATTTCAAACCTTTTGAAACTTGCCCATCATTAATCTCTGAGATAACATGGCATGGAATAATATCTGCTCCACGTAGATCACACAAACAGGGGAAACATCTGGGGCCCTGTGCCTGAATAGTCTTTGTTCACTGCTGCTTTGAACAGAGCTATGAACACATTTGGGTAGGAAAGAAGAGCTTAGTTTAATGAAAAAGAAACTCTTTGGTAATGCAGAGAATCTCTGTAAACTCCAAATCTCTGGAGAGTTCTGGGCCATTGCTGTTCACTGTCCATGGAGCCAGACCCTCCTGTCTGTGTGCAGTTCAGCCCTGCTGCCATAGGCAGGCCAGCCACCAGATGCTCAGAAATACTCATTCCTCTGCAAATTAGTTCACCTCATTCCGTGGCCAAATCACTCACTTGTCAATCCCCCTTTGGCCTTTGCAGTTAATGGGATCTGCTCTCCGTCGCTCTGCAGGGATTTCTTACTCCCATTATGAAAGAGAAAACCCCTCTCTGAATTCAAGTGGAATTCATTTTCCTAAATATACAACCACAAGTTGCCTCTCTTTTGTTTTAGAGTGGTAGATTGGGGAGTGTTTTGCGTTGATTACGAATGAAAGATGCCTTTAAAACTCGGAATGAAAAATGTGCTGCTTTTCATTCAAGTACATCCTGAAATGAAACACCTCCTGGATTTTTCTCAGTATTTTCTCTGTTTACCTCTCCCCTCTATATCCATGGTTAAAAAGGTGGTTTTAACCGTGGGTATTCTACAGTTAGAAGTGCAAATGGACGTTTACAGGCATTTTGCAAAGAGCAGACCTGCAGTGAGTCCCCCTGCCATGGCCTGGGCTGAGCCCAGAGCACCATCAACACAAACACCTTGAGGGAGTTACTGCAAAGCACTGAAAGAGCCACTGACACAGGTTCCTTCTCCTTCACTCTGTTGAGAAGCCCTGCTACAAGCTGTGGCCAGGAGACCCATCCATTTTAAACTTTAAACATGTGCTTCTGAGCCCCTTCCCGGGTCGGGCCCGGCGTTCCATGCCAGGCCTCCTGCCATGTGCCTCATGTAGTTTATAGGAACCTCCAGGGCTGGCTTTAATCTGCTTTCCCAGGGTCCCTGTGTTCGAAAACGTATGCCCCAGGAAGAGAGGGGAGGAAAGAGAGAGGAGAAATCAAAGCACAAGGAGAGTTCACTTATGTAAATGCGAGTGAACCCTGATGTGAGGGCTCATCTCGCTCTCAGGCCTCAGCCCTTCACCTCAGGTGCTGGATGAGGGGGGACCGTTTTCCCCTCTGGATTGCGTAAATGAGGAAGCTGTTCCCTCCGTGGTCCTGGAAAGACATATGTGCTTCATTATCTGGATTCCTTGTATTGTTTCAGCTTGTCGTTGCTGGCTGGGAACACACAGCCTTGAGCTGTTCCCATTTTTAAAATGCACTTTTTTCTGCCCCGGATTCTTGCCAAGTGGAGATTTAAGTGCACTATTACTTTTATAGAAGACTATTAAGAGTTATTAGATCCCATTAGAGCAGACTATGCTCTTTTAAAAAAAAAAAAAGAATCCTTTCCTTTATTTTTGAACAACCATTTATACTCATTTAAATCTGACAGAATGTTTGTATCAATGCAAACACAGTTAATTATATCTTAGATCTGTGAGAACCTTTCTTGTTTATTTTTTTTTAAATGTTTTACTAGTCTCCCCTAAAGGCTGTGTTTTACTTGTGTGGCTTTAAGGCAAGTCAGAACCATCATGGGTGCGAGGTGCACTGGGTGTTCTGGCATGGATGGTAGGAGAAGAGTTGGAGAGAAGTGATGGAAGGTGAATCACAGCCTGATCCGTGTCCATGTTCTCCCCAGGTCCAGATGAATCCTCAGCTCATGGACACTGAAACTTCAAAGGCAATCTTTGTATCAGCAGAAGTGGGATCAGACCCTCCATGACAGGGGGAATGTGAGCTGGTGTTACTGGCAGAAGCCACCACCAGTAAGAACTGCACAAATCCCCCTTCCTGGGTGGTGGTGCTGTTGTAAGGACAGGATTAATGCCTGGATTAATTGCTTGTCCCTTCCAAGTTGACTTCATGCCTCCTCCTTTCCTCGCAGTTTACACCCAGTTCTCCAGATTTCTCTGTGTTGCTTCTTTGTCTCAAGCCAATTTCAAATGAAATGAGTCAAAAATGTCTCAGAGGAGTAAGGAATTAGATGTGCTGACACTGTGTTTTCCGAAAGCCGTCTGGGAGCTGAGCTCTGACGTTCTCCCTCCCCTCATGGCAGCGTTTGCTGTATGGAACGTTCTCAGTAGCCTGGCCCTACGGGTTTGATCTGCTTAAACTCTAATTTGTATAACCCACTTTGGGAAGAATGATATGTCTTCCTGGAAAACATTCCCTTTCCCTTCTCATCCCTTCCCTTCTCGAAGACACACTGTGAGGAGATGACTAAATGCTGCCACAGGAGGGAGAAAAACAAACAGGAAAGAATTAAAAGGGCCTCGGATAGGGCATAAATTATTCAGCTTTTCCCCTCCCTGAACCCTCCTGCAGCCAGCACATGCACAGCACCTCCCTCTGGATGAGCCTTTGGCAGGAGCAGCAGATCCATTAACTCTCCAGCACTTGGCCATGAGGAGGATCCTCCCTCCAGAAAACTTTGCAGGAACTTTTGCTGCACGGCTGGAGTAGGCAGAGGAGGGACAGAGTGGGAGGGGGAAAACATCCTGGTTCTGTGAGGAATCATGTTTGAAATGGCTTCTCAGAGCATAAAGCAAGTCCAGGATTAGCAGTCATTGTTTAAAAATGTATATGCTCCTGGACCTGAAGAGTTGGTGCAGGAAAAAAACGTGGTTCTGTTTTTGATTTCATTTCAAAGATTGGCTTAACAAACCAATCAGCCACGTGAAGCAGCAAAGAGCACAGTTCTCACAGATGCTGGTTGGCTTTTTTCATTGTTACTCTTAAGACATGCTCTGAGGAAGGCAGTGGAAGCACAGTACTTCTGTCTTACCTGTCTTAACCTGGTCCTCTCTACTTGGGTTGTAAAGCCCTTTGGTTTTGTCTAGACCAGGAAAAAGGTGTTTCTTTCAAGAAATACAGCTCAGTTGAACTTGTTTAACTGAACAGAAGCCAACACTTGACCAGCATTAGGATCACGGTTGAGCAGTTTTAGCTCAGTTCAGGAGATGGAATAAAATTCAATTAGGTCAACTGAACCAACTGCTTCAACTTTTTCCTTAAGCAGTCAGGCTTTGGAAGTTTGCTACAAGCGATGGACTGAAAACCTTGGGAAACTTCTGAGCACGGATCAGGCTGAGCATTCCCAGGTTCCTTCCACCTGGTTCCACCTGGAAGAACAGGAGAAGAGGGGAAGCTCCACCTTAGTGGGCCATTCAACCTTAATCTACCCTTCAATCTGCCTTGAAATTTGGCTTTTCTTTGGCATTTGGGCATTGCCTGGCTGAAAAGCCATGGAGGAAGTGATATTATTTCTCTAGATTACAAAATATGGTGGTAACAGAGCTGAGACCCACTTGACTTCTGCTCTGCTGGAGTCCTGGATGAGGGAATCATTCCATTCTTCCCACAAGGAGGGACAATGCCATAGGATTAGCCTCTCCCCCGCTGCTCTTTTTTGTTTTGAAATCTTCTTTCAGAAAATGTACAGAGTAGATGATAAATTATTCTTCCTACGCCAGGAATTTTCCATTTTGAGTTTTATCTGTTGCTGGGTTTTGGCACCATTAAACCGTTAAGGATAAATTTAAAAGTAATTGAGAATCTGGCTTCCTGGATCATAGTTTGGGGCTTTCCTGCAGAACAGGAAAGGTTTGGGATTCAGGAAAGCTCTTTGATTTTTGGTGAAGCTCGGGAGTATCCGTTGTCCTTGCAGATAACTCACTTTACCTGGGCACTGGTTGTCTTTCCTCTGCCTCTCCCTCTCTGCACTCTGTGAGTTTTCCAGTAAGGCTGATGAGCTTCAGAAAGGCAGAGAAGAATTAACATAACATGGAAAACAGTTTGAGGAGAAGGAAACCAGCAAGGAGCCCTCAGTATTCTGCTGAAAATCCTGCAACTGAAGTCAGGAAGCAAAGGGATGTTAATCAGAGGACATGTAGCAACCAAGTTGAAAAGCTGTTGGAGGGGAAAGAGAGCAAGGATTTAACACAGAGGTCAAGAATTAGATTTGGGAGAGTCACAAGACCTGGAAAGAATGTTGGATGAAGTGGAAAGCGATTTAAAATTGTTTATTTTATATTCTAACGGGGTCTGGAAGTGAATATATCACAGTGAGATGGGGTGCATGCATGTGACAAGGAAATTGGGTTTGCTTCAGAAAAGATTAAAGAACTATCATCTAATATCAGACCACAGGAAGACAAAACAAGCTATTACAGAAATCCAGCAGGGAAATCTGGCTGTGAGGCAGGTCCCACTGCTGTCCTCTGTCCCCCAGACTGTACAGGATGCATTTTTAAAGAGTTTACGCTTCCTTCTCTTTGCTTTCCTGACTGGTCTGTGTGAGCTGGAAGGAACACCATCTGGACAGGTCAGTGCAGCAGCAGTGGTAGTTTACAGAAGCTGGAACAAATATTGGAATTATAGTTGTTCTTTTTTTCCAAGGGAAGGAGAGGAATGGAAATGGAAAAATGTCAGTGAAAAAACCCATGCAGGGCCCAAACTTCAGAGCTGAGGAAATCTGCAATGGAGAATGTCGTTGAGACAGCTGTGCTGGGCCTTACCTAACCTGGGGCTGACCAAGGCACTTCCATGAGGTCATTCCATTAGCCTGTTGCTCCAGTCCTTGCTCCTGACACCTATTAAATCTGCAGAGCTGGAGTTTGGGGTTGTCAGGGCAGCACTGCATGGGACACAACAGAACCCATGGGCATGTGGGGCAGGGACACAGACCCTGCCTAGAAGCAATTTGTTCTTTTCTTGGCTGTCTTTTCAGGATATTACCTTCTCTGCACATTTTAGGATTGATTAGAGAACCAAAGGAATAATTTACTCTCTGTCTGTGCTGTTTTCTGCCAGGTGAAAGTAGAAAAGGTGATTTCAGGGCTTGGGCCTATACTTTTCCTTGCAGGAAACATCCCTCTTGATTTCAAAAGAATAGAGAAAGGATTAATTCTATTCACAACAGTCACAAGATCTTGCAAGTTTCTGGCGTCTTGTCCCAAAGGAACCCAGAGTTACCTGCTCTACATTTGCACTGTAGGTCACAAAGACCTCACACAACATTTTATGTTGATTATCCTCAAAAAAGTTTTCTTTGGGACATCCTCTGAATATCTCTCAGTGTCCCTCATTCCTAGCCCTCAAGGGAACAGTTTTCTGCTCCCTTCTGTTTGGTCCTTCCCAAAAACCTGAGCTCAGCGTGGAGCACCTGTCCCACACCCTCCTTCATCTGCCACCAATCCCAAAGTCCTTATCCAGGAACTGCCTCCTGCTGCCTCGTGTGGCTGGAGAAGCAGAGATGCATCCTGCAATGGTCATCCTTCCTGACAAAGGGCAATCATTTTGAGTAAGTCTTTTATTGAAGTAAAACCTGACTGGCAACTAAGAGACTGGCTAATAGGCTGCTTCTCACTTCCTCCAGGAGCCTTGAAGTGCAGGACAGAATCCAGGAGAGATTTTCTGGAAAATGAAGAGAGGCCCAGTAAAATCTCTAAGCCTGGGCAAGTCAATAAACTGTCACAGTTGCCCAGAAGGAATTGGCTTGTCTTAGATAAACTTACAAAAGGCCCTGAAAAAACAGAACTTTTTTAAATGGCAGAGATTAATTTTCTGACTTCAAAGTCGTATTAATGCAGAGTTTGGCTGAGGTTTCCTGTGCAAGCAGTTTCCCCCCGAGCAATGATTTCAGAATCCGCCTTGTTTCAAGGCTGGCATTTGCTGCAGCTGCAGACCTGGAGTATTTTCGATCCCCTCTGAGTGCTGGAACAGTATCCAACAATTAAACCACAACCCAAAAACAATCAAACATCTGTTTGGAGGCTGCTCAGTGACTGACGTTCTCCTGCCAGCAAAAACACTGGAGCTGCTGAGTGATTCCTGTCTTGTGTGTGTGGATGTGCTGCCTGTGTGGGGTTTTGTTCCTCCCAGCAGTGACACTGGGTGTGTGGAAATGTGCTGAGGAGCATTTTTACTGCAATATATGGATGTGCCCCGAGAGTTTATTTGTGGAAGTATTTTTTGTTGATATGAGCACCCATGTTTGAGTATCAGCTGGGGACTGGTGTGCTGGAGGTGGCTTTGGAGGAAGCAAAGGAGGATGAGGACTGGGAGCCTGGGCTCAGGTATGTGTTCATGGAATGCTCTGGGTTGGTGTGTGCTTATTTACAGGTATCTATGGTTTTTATTTGGGGGCAAAATTAGGATTGTGGCTGCATGTAGTTTCAGGTAGAGACAAGTATTTTGGAGAGTGGACATGTATGTGTGGAGTGGACAGGTATGTGCACATGTAGGACTGGGTTTGTGCTTTTTGGTGGATCCTGCACCTGATCTTTGAGTTCTGCCAAAGAGATCAGCTCCTGGGGCCAGAGGAGTTGATGTCCTTCACTGCAGCCCCAGGGAGGGGATCTCACACTGCTGGCAGCACCTCAGAACTGGGTTCAAGGGAAGAACCAGGGCTGCCCCTGATGGGATCTCAGACTCTCTACATCAAACCCCCCTGACTTCAAGAACTCTTGGGACTACAGCAGAGGCTCTGGGGATGGTTTGGCTCCAGGGCTTTGGGAACAGGGATGGGGTAATGAAATTACGTCTGTCTGCTTGGAGGACAAATTCCCCTCCTTCCTAAAAGCACTTCCAGACTCCATGCAGGTAGCTGCTTTTGTCCTATTTTATTTATAGCCTTCAAATAACCATGGGCTGTTGAAAGCACCATGCAAATGGCATTTATCCCCAGTAGGAACTCCCACCCTATAAAACTAAGACCAGCTTTTGGAAAAGGCAATTGTTCCCACTGCCAGCCAAATGACAGCTTGTGCTGCTCCTACCAGCTCCCCCCGGGGTGTCCAGGCTGCTCTTTGCCATTTGTGGTGGCTCCCTGTCCCTCTGTCCCTGAGTCACTGCAGTGGGTGCACAAGGGAACATCAGCCCCTCGAGTGCCAGACCCTGGGCCACCCACGGCCTGTATTTCGGGAGCATTCCACTGTCTGGGAGGGAGCAGCTGGAGATTTTTGCTTTAGCCCATTTCTCAAATATCCTCTCGCTGAAGTATAAGAACAGGCTGTTACAGGAAGGAAGGATTTGATGATCTTCCCACCGTGAGCCCCACCGCTTAACTTATTGCTATAATCACCTATTCTTTTGTACCAGCACTATTTTTCTTTTTATCAGTTTAAGCTGAGAAAGTTCACTAGAAAACAGCTTTGCCTCAGAAATCAGAGGAAGTTCTGTCGCTCATAGAGCACAGAGGGCAGCAGTAAAGCACAGGGAATCAGCAGTTTCTGTCGTGGCTGCTGCCCAGGTGCTGGAGAACACAAAACCAAATTTATCTTTGGTCAACAAAATTTTCTCATGCGTCAAATGGGGAAAGGATTTACTGTGGTGGGAGAGAGGCTCATGCAACATCCTGTCTCCCACTTTGAGACACGTGAACTGGAGTGACAGGAGGACACTCGTGCTGCCCCACAGGGTGCTGCCTCCAGGGCTGGCAGTGGCAGAGGAGGCACGTGCTGTCCACCACGGAACAGAGAGACTCTGTAACGCACAATGTGATTCTCACTCCTCCTTTTCCAACACAAGACCCCTCACCAGGGTATAAAATGAGGATCCTGATAAGAGGCCCTTCGTCAGCATTAGCAGCTGCTCAACTTCTAACTCTTGGTTTCCCACAAACTCCAGCTCCAGAAAAATATGAAGTGCAACTTTAGGAAGCTCTCAGCTGTCTACCACTTCACTCATTTCCATAACAGATGTGAAATAGATTTTGGTGTCTCTTCTATTCCTGTCTTGTCTGTCTCTAAATTTTGAGACCCTGGAACTTTGAACTGTTCCCTTAAAATTCATTCCTTATTTGTTGCAGGAGTTTTGAGTGATACTTGAAGCTCTTTTACTTGGGAATTAATACCCTCCCACTAATTAGTCCAAACCTCAGAAAGCCTCAAACTTTAAATTTTGGCTCAATATTCAGCCAACCAATAAATAATGTGAGAATGTGAAAACAAACAGTAAGACACAAATTTACTATGGGTGTGATGTCTTAGAGATAAAGGTGTGGTGTTGCTCAGTGAAAACATAAATTTAGGAGCAATGAAATGAAACAAAGCAACAGGAAATCTCAGGATGACTACTGGGAATAATGTCTTTGAAGCTGGTGGAATAGTCACCCCTTGGAAAGCACAAAGAACTGCCACAGGTATGGACAAACCAAGGAATGCTGGAAATGGGACAGCTGTGTGCAGATGTTACTGTCACAAACATGGGCTGGACTTGCCCAGGGCGGTTCCTGCAGTCACAAAAAACCACATGGAAGTTCCATGAGCTGCCAGTCCTTGGTTTGTCACCCCCCTGCTCTGTGCCCCCATCCCCAGCCACATTGTTGGCATTGTCCTGGCCCCGTGACACAAAAGTCCTCTTGTTACAGCAATAACCTGGATCAAAAATCCGGCATTCCTTTTGGGAATGATACAAAAGAGCACCAGAGTGTCTCCTTGAGGAGGTGGAGGTTATTCAGACCTGGAGAGGTACTTGCCATGCAAAGGCTCATCCAGGCTGAGAAGAGCAGCTTCCCATGGTCAGCCCCAGGGGAGCAGGGGTGTCAAATCCCCACATCTGCTGTGAGCTGTTCAGGGAGAGCCATCCCTGCCTGCCCAGCTGCCCTCCCATTCACTGGCACTCCACAAGGAGCTGCTTCACAGTCCTTACTGGAAACAATGGGACCTTTCAGGGATGAAATCAGATCTTGACTCTGATAGGAAGGCAGCTGGGAGACACAGGAAAGCTTCTGCTCACTGTCTCTTCCTTGTCTCACGAGGTCTGGATTCAAGGAATCCCAGTCAAACACCCACAGCCCCTTCAGAGAGGTCAGTGTTGCAGAGGAGGCTCTAAATGCACAGTCCCCTGCAGGAAAATATGTAGGGAGAGGATAAATAACTCACAGTTTTGATGGATAGAGGAGGGGTGTGAGTATACATGGCAATGGATGATAGAAGATAAAAAGAAAGAACCAAAGAAGAGCGCTGAATTCCACTGCTTCTTCCATCCCTGGAGCAGCCCCCCTGCTTTGTGAATGTAAGGTTTATAGAGGAAAAAGTGGTTTTTATGGTATTCAAGTGCAGGACCTGCACTCAGGTGTCACTGCACTCACCCAGACTGTGAGGCAATAACTAACTCTGTGTTTGGTTCCTCTGGCTACAGTTCATCCTACAGAAGGACTGCACAGCAGTGATTCATCTGGGCTCTTCACAAGCACCCTGAGACTGAGGGACATGAGGAGCTGCTCCCCTGAGGGGTGAGTGAAGAACTGCAGGGCAGGATGGCTCAATAAAGGGCCATACTGGGGGTGCAAACATCCCCCTGACAAACTGCCAAAACACGACTTTCAGTTGGGATAAAACCCCTGCAGTCCCACTGACATGAGCTGGCCTTGTTTATTCACCCCCTGAAATTGTTCATTTGTCAGTGGGTGCAGATTTGCCTCCCTGACTCACATGGTGGGATTTGGGCAGTGGGATGTTACTGTGTGGTGAAGCCAGAAAGACCAAAACATTTTATTTGCAAAAAAAAAGGGCAGGAGGGAGATGTGAAAGTGAAATTCTTTCAATCCCATACAAAAGAAAAAATTCCCCTTAATCTGAGAAAGCTGACTGTTTCCTTACAGCAGAGGAAAAAATGTTCTTGTAAGACTTAGGTTTGGGGTTTTTTTTCCCTAAACCACAAAGTGCAATGACTCCTAAGCTTTTCAGCCTCACTCCCAGAGCAGAAGTGGCCTCCCCAGGAGCCCAGCCTTGCCTGCAGTCAGCTCCTCTGGCCCTGATCGCTGGGCTGGCTGAACAAGACACGGGTCAGGTTGTAACACACCATCCTACGATTGTTTTATTGTGCTTTCAGCTTCCTGGAAGGCTTCCAGCAGTACCAGGCAAGGAAATGAAATCTTCATCCCAAGGAAAAGATCCCTTTCCAAAACTGTTAATCTTTCCTTACGACATAGTTTGGAACACAAACATCTCCAGAGGGGGTTTGTTCGTGTCGGGGACCAAAGTGGGGTTGTTACACTGGTACACGTGTTAACAATAACTCAGGCTTTTATTTGCCCTGTTTCACCAGCACAGCTGCTCTTGGTTTTCCTGATGGCCCCACCCAGGGACACTTGGAACACGAGCAGACACACGTATGTATTACAGGGAGTGATGCTTTCCATCGTTATTGAATCTGGGCTTCCCTTAGCATGCAATATTATCATAACAAACTCATGACTACACGCTTTCTGTCGCTGTATAAACTCCATTTATGCTGCAATCAGCAGAATTAGAAGGCAGATTTGGTTTCTACAAATCACTTCTGATTAATTTTTGCATTACAGAGACTGAAGACAATTCCAGAGCCTCTGGATGATCCAGATTCCAGCCATTTGCAGGTCAGTCCACCAGCACGTTCAGTGAAGCCATTTCAGTGTTCCAAAGAAACGAATGCATGGAGAAGCAAAGGCAACAGAGACTTAGTAAGTTTAATTTTAAGTGTTTTGTGAGTGATGAGTGTTTTCTGAAAAAAAATCCAAGAAGTGAGATACAACACAAAGAACTAACACAGGGTGAAATTACTGGAGGTCTGGAGAAATTTGCTTTTACTAAGATAATTATTAGTCCAAGAAAGTTATTTAATATCTCAAAAAGATGATTGACAAGTGACTTAAATAGATCATGCAGGACGGAAAGATTAGACATCAGCTGACTCTTGATTCTAGGAAGAAGCAATGGCTTTAAGAGGAAGCCAGGAAAATTTAAAATCGGAAATCCAGTGTTTGGATGAAGCCCTTGGGAGCTCCCCTGTTCCCCACAGAGATCCTGTCTGTGTTACCCACAGTCCTGTGTATTCCCCTGGCACACTGATGAATGTGCTTCAGGGAAGTCCTACCCTTCACAAAGGCCACCCAAAACTCTACCAGCCCAACATCACAACTTTGCACCTTTAAATCAGAACTGCACGAGGACAAGTGACACATGACCAGCCCTGCAAGGAAATCTGATGGAAGGATCCACTTCTCGCCCAGATTCCTGTTCATCCAACATCTTCCTGACTGATTCTGAGCTCGGGGTAAATCTCCAGCCTGGGCTCTGCAGGAAGTCAGAGCAGATGATGCCAAACGGGTCCTGTAGGTACAGATCTGAGTTTCAGAGCCACATTTGGCAGGTACTGATTAATGTACAGAGGGCAAACTGTGTCTGTCTGCAATGTCTGAGCACGGTGACAGCCCAGGGGAAGAGGCAGCACCACCCCTTCCAGTGGAGAAACCCTGGATGTCAGTCCGAAGGCAGGAGCAGAGTTTGCTGGGTGAGATGGAGGCAAGTTCATCTGAAGCACTTCCAGAAGGATCCACACAGAGCCTGTAGCCTGTCTGACAACATCTGAAGGGCTGCAAACACAGTCAGTGGCTGCAAGAGCTCCGAGACAGGAGCCCCACTGGGTCTGGACAAAATCCTTACAAATGAGGAGAGCAATGTTTGTGTAGAGGAAAGGATGGGATCCATTAGATCAGTGACAGTTCATGCTCCTGACAGTCAGGAGGTTTGTTTGTTCCTTCCTTTACTAGAGAGATCTTACAGGAAAATAAACAGTGAAAACTGAAAAATAGTTTACAGTGATGAACTCTGCTAAATCCAACCTCTTTTACAAGGGAATACCAAAGCAGATTTTAAACATTTGGCAGCTTATCAGAAGCCAGAGGAAGATTAACTATGTGAGTGAAAAATCAGGCTGAGAAACCAAAAACAGCTTTTCACAACGAAGGAGAGCCAAGGAGGAACAGAGTCGAAAAAGCATTTGGAAAGAAATGTTAAGATCATCACACTCTTAGGAGACTGATCATGGAAGCAAGAGGGATTTGAATTCCTTTTGGAAGTGTGCAGGTATTTTTTTTAGGTAAGACTTAGCCTGTGTAACAGCACAGAAACAACAAGTGCACCAGTGCTCACAGGGGTCCCGTGGTGGGGTTGTGCACAGACAGCACAGGGACATGAGGTGCTTTGGGTCAAAGTCACCACCATGGAATGCCTGACGCTCCCAGACTCCCTGGCTCGTTTGGCACATCCCTGCTGCTGCTCCAAACCTCCCCCTGGCTGGGAATGCCACACTCACAGGACCCTGGGTTAGGAAAGGCTTCCTTCTGGGTGCAACAAAACACAGAATTCATTACCACTCCATGGTATTAAAGAACAGCATGAAAAGTTTGGGTTTCCAGCTCAGTGTTCAATTCCAAATACAACAAACATATTCCACTTCCTACATTCCCATGGAAATTCCAAAGCCTACAGACTCTTCACTTGTTTTTAAACATCTGTGTTTGAAGTTAAAAAGCTTTGCCTCCCCTTTCAGAGGTGCACGATCCCTGCATACCTCTCTTACACTTCCCTAGAGGAATTGGGACTCCTAAGTGGAGTTCACAGCACACTTTGTGCCTTCAGCTCTGAATTGCCACAGACACTGAACTGTCTCCCTGTGTCCCTGAGGCTGTGGTGGAACAGCTCTGAGAGTCCCAAAGATAAACAAAGATTCCCAGTAAAACCTCCAACTTGCTGTATTCCTTTTAAGGAATTTTAATTTTTCCAGTGCAGTTAGACAAGGCATTACACACATTTCAGACACACTTCTTCACTTGCTAGAAAAAAGAGAGAGAAGGGAAGGGGAGCCAAAACCTCTCTGACTTTTTTCTGGCTGATCTCAGCCGTAGGAATTCCCCAATCACGAAAATGCTCGGCTCTAGCTGAGGAAATGCTGTTGATTAGGAAAAATGTTCCAGATGTTAAGTGAAAGCAATTTCAAGAGGAAGGGAAAGTGGAAGAGAGAGAAGGCATGTGAGGTGACCCCACCCTGGGCAGGGAGCACAGCAGGGCCCTGTCCCCTCTCTGGGCTGGGGTGCAGCTCTCACACACTCACCCCGGGCTGTTCCTCCCCCTCCTGCAGCAGTCAGAGCTCAATTCAACCCCAGCAGCTCTTTGGAGCCTTCCTGATTTGCACTCTGAGGTAAACACACAAATAAATCAGAATTCAAGTTTTATAGGAATTTTTATATAGAATTTTATGTAGAAAATATATAGAATGTTTCCTCACAACTCCCATGCAACTTCTTCCGCACGTCCTTACAGGACAGTCCCTGACAGATCCAGAGGGATCTCCAAGGGCATGGATGGAGTTAGAACAGTAAGTTCTTCAAGAGAAGACACTGCAGTCAGAATAAAGACAAATGTCTTAGTTCTTTGTGAAGTTAGTTTAATGTGATTTAACTCTTGTGGGGTTTGGGGAATGGCCAAACCAAACCAGTTCATGTCCATGGGGTGAACTCCCAGTGCTCACGGAGGGTCCTTCGAGTCACCACGTCTGGAGCCTGGGGCCTGTCAGAACAGTGCTGGATGTTCAGGGACAAGGAAGGAAAGAGAATTAAAGCACTCAGCCATCCCAAGGGCCTTCCTTTCCTTTTTCTAGAAACCTAAAGGAAACTTCTGAAATCAAGCTCAGAGTGGCAATGACTCGTTTTTGTGATGAGACTGAAGTGTGAAAACCATGTGCTGAGGGCGTCATTCTCTCTGAACCCCAAATTTTAACCTACGACTCGGCCACAGTATTTTTCAGAAACACAATCTGCCCCTGCCATGTAAAACTAAAACCAGGCAAGGGAAAGAATCCTGGGAAAGGCTTCACAGTCCCTGCAAAGGAACTGTCCAGAACTGAGCTCAGCAGCTCACTGGAGAACGTCCTGCAGGGAGGCAGTTGGAGCTGGCAGAGTCCATGGACAGGATGACCTCATAGGATTTTTCCACCTCTGATGTCTGTGATTACATAATCCCACCTCGATATGGGACCGGAGGAGTTGACAGTTACATCTGCAGCTTCTTTTAAAAAGTTATTGACTCTGCCCATGGAACAGACCAAAAATTCAGGGGAAAAACACCAGATGAGCATTAGGAAATGAGGGTGTGTATCAAATTCACGTTAATAATACTTCTTAAAAGCCATAAGTGGTAATAAAGACGCAATGAAAGCAAAGGTTGGTCTCGGTTTAAGAGCCCAGTGAAGATGTGACCAGATGATGCTGAGCAGAAAGATGCTCATTACGTAAGGTTTAGCACTGCCACAGAGCCAGGAATAAAGGGCTTGAAATTCTGGATTTTCTTCAGCACATAAAAGAAAATGTCCCTTTCCAAAGCAGAATTGGTTTCCAGAATTTCAGAACTCCTCTGCTCCTGCAGGTGTCCTTGTGTAATGTATTTTCTAATGCATTTTTAAAATTAAAAATAATAAAAACCCTAATGGTGCTTTCTTGGCCATGGAAATCAGAGCAGTTATGAAAAAGCAATAAAGCAGCCTTTCTCTTGTAGCTGCCAACAACGCCAGAAACATGTTTGCTGGAACTCTGACCCCTTACATAGAAAACATTAAAACAACTGCAACTTGATACAATTAACTGGTATTAGATTCAAAGTTTGTGAGGCCAACTGGCTTTTATGATATATTTCTTGGTACTTACATACTAATGGAAAAACTCCAAACTTTTGAAAAATATATTCCAGATAGGCTGACTGTTAACTTATTTTTTTAAAGCAAATGCTTTAGCAACTGCTCATCCTGCCTGCAAAGGAGGGAAAGCAGAGACACAGAGAATTTCTCCTGCTGTCCACCCAAGCAGCTTTTCTGTCTCCTTCAGAATGCCTTAACAATGGCAATATTTGAGGTGTTATGGATAAAGCTTTCACTGCACTTCTCAATGCACCAGTACCACAGTTGTAGCATTTCCCAGTCCTTCCCTTCATTCCCCAGCTGAATATGGAGAGAGGTCCATAAATCTCATTCCACATCACAGAATGCCAGACTGGTTTGGGTGGGAAGGGACCTCAAAGCCCATCCAGTCCCACCCCTGCCATGGGCAGGGACACCTCCCACTGTCCCAGGTTGCTCCAAGCCCTGTCCAGCCTGGCCTGGGACACTCCCAGGGATCCAGGGGCAGCCACAGCTTCTCTGGGCAGCTGTAACTCCCATGCATTCCTTCCACCCGTGTCAGGAAACAGGGAATGGTGCAGCAGCTCTGAAGGAAATGTTTTTAAGGTGCTGCCTGCATTTCAGTGACACTGGAAAGCAAACCCCACTGATCTGTCCCTGAGCCTGGGGCTCCTCACATGCAAACCCTCAGAGACCCTTCAGCTGCAGCTCTTGGTGCTCCTCTGAGTTATGAGCAGAAAAGGCATTTCCTATGGAACCTGTGAACCTGGAGGGCGCCAAGGAAAGCAATCCAACATCTCCTAAAACTCAGCTTTTCCTGCCTGTGTTACGTGTTCCTTTGCTTGGCTCTGGGCATGTAAAAAGGACCAGAGCAGGGGGGATTTGCTGTACCCCCGGTGGAAAATACCTGCCAGCTGCTCCACCCCTGGGGCTCTGCAGCCACAGGGAAGGCTCTTTAAATATCTGTACTCCGTGGCAGTGTGGCACTTGGCCCACCACGTGTTCTGTGCATTCTGGAGAGATAACCAGGACTGCAGGTTGTTTGTTCTCCAGTGCTTTTACAGAGAACAGTAATTTACCTTTTTAATCTGAACAGCTTCTAATCGCTGGGTTGTTGATTCTTTTGTTTGCCTGTGTGTTGGTTCATTTATTTATTTTAAGAGTGGAAAAGCTCCTATAACCGCTAAGCAGACAGACAAAAAGAAATTAGGATGCCCCAGATCAGATAAAAACATTTTAAGCCCTGTGAGAAGTAAAACCGAATGGAATTCACGAACAAATTACTCCAGCTCTCTGAGTAATCAATTCCAATCACTATTAATAATATAACTTTTCCTTCAAAGAATTACTTTCACCTTATAAAGTCAAAGCTTGAAACCTCCTTAATCTTTAATAGAGCCTGCAACAATTACTACAATGCAGAGAGGACCTACAAATTGGGAGCCCCGTGTGATTATCTCCTTCTCCAACCAACTCTTTTGACGACCATAAATAACAGTAAAATTACCATAAAAATTAATAGTACTACAGTTAAAGAAAATCATTATGTAAAGGTTTATGAATTTTGCAGCCATTAATAGGCATAAGTTAATGAGCCATAGGCTTTCCAGAATACGAGATCAGAGATTTTTTCACCAATGAAACTTTCAGAGTTCCAAATCCTTCAGAGGTCACCAACTTCAAAAATGGAACAGAAAGTTACTGTTTGATACTAATGTGAGTAAAAACGAAACAGAAGCTTTAGAGCAAGTACCATCCATGGAATTTGAAGAGTCTAATAGAGCAAGGTCAGGAAATCTACTGTGTCAACAACTTGGACTGAAGAAAGACGAAACTAAAATATCCAAGAGGAATAAGAAGCATTTTGAATACTCTGTGTGTTTAAAATTCAACTTGTATCCATTGTTTTATCATTGAAAAAGTATTGGCAATTAATAGATTTTGATCCTAGACGGGAAAGCCTCAAGACTGTTCTATAACAAATATGAGATAGTATAAGAATGGCATTTTAAAAATAATAAATCAATTTGAGATCCACTATTGAATGCAGGTGGTAAGAATCATACCCAAGCAAACATAAAATGGTTTATATGTCCTAGTTATCTTGTTACACTTTGAATTACAATTACAAAAGATCAGACACCACATCCTAAACATCCTTAAACATTCAAATTTTACATGTACATTTTTTATGGTAAAACTCAACAGACAAAAGATAAAAATGGCTTCGCTTTAAAGCAGGGGGAAAAAAACCAACCCACCCAAAAACCCACCCTACACGTCCCAAGAGTCAAGTTAAAGATTCAGAAGTCAGGGCTAGGAGGGAAAAGGAAGATAAATAATTTAGCACTAAGCATAACTAAAGCCTGTCAGTCTGCCAGCTTTAAGAGAAATAAAAAGGTTTACAAGGATCCTGAGAGTTTTTACAGAACCTCTGGGGGTTTGAAAAAATAAATCCAGAACAAGCAAAGAGTTCTGAAGTATTCTGCATAAACAGATTTTAAAGACACTGCGAGAATAATGGCAGGGAAAGGTTCCTTTAGCTCAGGCTGTGCCCTGGTGTTTGCTCTCCTCCATCATCCCAACCTGCAGCATCTTCACATTATTTCCTTTTACTTTAATGTTTTCTTCTCTCATTGCTTTCTTTTTTTTTGCAAGAAGAATCTCCAGCGAGGGCCTTTGAATCGCATAAACCCTGGGGTTAAACTGCAAAACCTGCATGTAAAAACCTTAATTCCATCTCATCATCGTGTTTTACTTCAAACCAAGCTGTAACCTTGTACTTCACTGCTCAGACAATGTTAACTGGAGGAGAATCACGGAAAGGAACCACGTTCATTTAAGACATAAAGCAATTTTGAATTGCATTGATTACAGTGATCAGTCTATCACTTTAATGTCATCTCAGCTGGCATTTATTAAAAAGACATACATGTGACAACCCATTGATCCTTAACACTGCAGCTGAGATAAAAAGTCTATTTGCAAAGGAAAATTACTTCTTTAATTAGAAATGGAGTATCATTTTCTCTTTTCTTTGTTAGAACTTCAGCAGCCACGGATCAAATACAGCAGGGGAGGGGCTCAGAACCTGCCACTCGTTTGATTTAAAAGTCTTCAGAGTTAATCACTCAAAATTGTACAAATGAGCACTTGAGATGGGAAAGAAAACAGGTTTATTCCTCCTGTATGAAGGCACTTCCAACTCACTGCTGCTTGGGAAAGGTTTCCAAGGGAGAGCTTTACTTCTGGTGGACGTTGCCCCTGGGTCACTCCTGCTCCACACGTGGGCAAAGCAGCAAATGAAGTGTTCCACACGCTGCCTGTAGGGTTTCAGTGAGTTAACTATGGCTGAACATCCCCCTCTCCCAGGGACAAACTGCAGGGAGAACCCAGCAAATGTGGCCAAAGGATATGCTGTAGAAATGACTGAACCTCGCCAGTCACTAAATGTACATGGAAAACCCAAATCTCAGTCCCCCAGGAGATGCTCCACGAGCAGATAAGATGATGGATGTGTCCAGGGCTCTGGGGATGAGATGCTGCTCTGGACATTCCAGGAGCATTCCTTGTTGGTGAACGGAACTGTGAGGCCAAGTAATTTAATCTGTGGACCTATGAAATCCTATTTTTAACATTGTTCTCTCTTTGTACAAATCCACAGTTACATTTCCTGCAGTGTTTCTTTAGTTCCAGGGTTGGACAGCCCGATTCTCCTCAGAGAACTGCCTTTTATAAACCAGATGAATGATTTCCTATCAGTCCCCCTCAGACAGGCAGAGGCATCTCCACCCTCTACAGATGCACAAACCATCCTCCTGCTCTTCTGGCAGCTGGATTTTACACTCCACTTGAAAAACACGGAATTCAACAGAGAGGGGTTTAATTTTTTTAAGTTTTCAGGGTGAAAACCACAAACTCATACTGACTACACAAGTAAATCTCCGCATTCTTGTGGATGGAGACATTTTATATGCAGTGGCATTAATTCTGGATAATTAACTCACACTCCATTTCCCCTATCAAATAAAATCAGGAAAAATCAATGCACTGCTTATTTCTTAGCTGAATCCAGAGTCGATATGGTAAAAAATGTCCAGACTAAATGACTATTTACAACAGAGGTCTTCAGATTCTTCAGATTCTTTTGTGCAGTATGTAACCTTTCAGATCTGCTTAAATTGCTGCCTACAAATAAACTACTAGCAACTTATCATCTAGCCATTAAAATAACTTAATTGGATTGCTATTGGATATTTAATTGGCTTCTCAATGTTGGTACTGTATCTGCTCATAAAACTTTAGATAATATTGCCTTAATTCCTCTGAGTAAACTATCAGTTCCCTTACAACAATAGACAAAAATCTGCATTCCATTTTTAACCTTCCCCTGGGTACAGATTAAAATGTTCAGGTGGCAGATCTTTATTTTGCTATAAACCCTCCAAATACTTAGAAGTATGAAAAAGTTTCTGTTCAGGAGGGTGGAATGATTTGAGCTGAGTGATTTTTATATTCTTGGTTTATGAAAGGGAAATTATTCCCAGGGGCCTGGGACCACAAAGCAAGAGCCTGAGCACCCAGAGCTGCTCTGAACACAGGGCACAGTCGTGTGCCCAAAGAGTGACTGAGGTGAGGAAATCACCGCCTGGAATTCATCTGCTCCCATTCCAGAGCCTTGTGTGGGATGATGCAAATCTAATCTAATAATATCAGGATCAAAGATGAGTGGAATAAAACTTCCAATTTTAGATGCTCTTTCTCTGCAGGTGTGAATGTATAATGACTCCTCACCACTGGCAGGAATCCTGTGATTTTGTGCTCCATGGCAGCAGTTTCCACCATTCCCTTTGGGCACAACCTGCCCGGAGGGCACAGTGGAACCACAGGGGAGCCAGGACGCTCCTCTGCATCACCTGCTTTGCCAGACAGCTCCCAAGGGGGGACCCTGATGGAGCTCAGCAAACTCTGGGAATGGAATAACATGAAGGAAAGAACCCACGGATCATTTACCCAAGTGCTGTCTCTTTGACACCCTCCTGCGCGTCCACGCCCCGGGATTCATCCCAACATTCAGAGCATTTTAAGCCCAGGTTAAACAGAAAACCATTACTGGGTAGGGTAGAATTGCACTGTGGCTATTTTTGAATCCTGCTGTCTCAGACAAATGTAATGAATCAGTTGATGTCACCTCAATTACCATGTTAGCTCTAATCAACGGAATTGCTCTTCCCATCCACTCCTTGTATGGAACTCTCTGAATTAGATTTTCCAGTGGACAAACCCACCCTCTGGCAGACTGCAAGGGTCAGGATTTGACAGAATAAGGCTGGATGACTCTATTTTAATCGAATATCAGATCATTTTAATGGTACAGGAGGCATTTCACAGCAATTCATAGTGATGGTTCAGTGTTTAATTGGGAAGAAGTGTTTATGTGCAAAAGCTACACCAAACACGGGGAGGGGATCATTAGACAGCTCCAGAAATACTGCCTGGAATTAAGGTAGATTCCAGTTGCAGCACAAATTTCCAAAGGTTTCTAGTTTTGTCATCTTAGCCTGACATTCCTTGCTGCACACCCCAAGAACTGGTGGGTGAGGATGAGCAGAATGCCTTGAGAAGGGTTCCTGAGTACACATGGACAGGGCAAAGGCAGCGTGGAGAGGGTTTGTTCCCTCCTCCTCCCTGGGTCTAGGAACCCTTCCATATGCTGTGTTCTATTTATTATTTCTGCATTGCATCAGGAGGGAAATATTCACACTGAGCCACAGGGATTAAAGACTGAAGCTCTAGAGCAGTCGGATCACATCCGTCATATCCAGCTGTTTTCAATTCCAACACCTCACACCTGCTTTTATTTATTATTCCTGGGCTAGACAAGACAGGGCTCATTTTTCAGTCCTTACAAGCTTTCTTAGGAAAGACACAAATCAGTCTATTCCTTCCCCTTGTGCCTCTGCAAGAGAACATTAAAGCAAAGCCCTGACACGGCGAGGACCTGACCCACAGGAGCCACTCACACCCAGGCTGGACAGCTCCCTGTCCTCTCCCATGGGGACAACATCCCAGTGGAACAGGAACACCATCAGCCACAAAACTCTGTGCTAGCACAGCCCCTGAACCCCCCTCACTCCCACAGATTTCAGCTGCCTTGTCTTCACTTGCACTGGAAATGGAGAGGTTTGGGTGCTGGTGAATCCTTCATGCAATACTTTAAGCAGCAGGTTCCCACTTTTGCTCACTTCCAGCTTCCATCCCAGGGAGCCTGTTTGCTGCCAGCCCCTCTGAATTGCCTTCCTGTTCCCTGTCAGTAGATCACACTGCCCAGGCATTTCATTGTCCTTTATTATGGAGTCATTTTTCCAGAAAGGGACCCAGAAATTGTTCCTTTTCACTCCTCTCTCATGCCACAGGCCAGTCCTACATTAGGAACTTTCTAATTAACTGCACTTAACTCACCAGACTTCCTTGTACTTCCTGCACAAACACTTCCCCGAGTGCTTCCTCTCCCACCCCTGGCACAGCAGGTTATTGTTTGATGGAGCAAACTTGCATCTTGTTTGCAATTCACTCACCTCGTCTTTTGCGTCAGCCAAGCGCACAGAAAGTCTTCCCACACCAAATCAAAACAGGCCCTTAAGTTCATCAAACATTTGAAATTCTTGCATGAAATTTAGCACTGAAACACAAAGCGTTATCATCTGTAATAAAACACATTAGGAGATGCTGAACATGCTTTAAAAGGCAACTCTGCCACGTTGCTCTTTGAAAAATCAAGGATAGTCTACAAGAAGAACAGCTGTCAGTCTGAATTCAAACCCAGAGGGATTCGCTGAAATTTGGACAGTATGGAACAGAACATACCTATGGCTGCCACAGTACCCATGTGCTGTACAGCTCCCCAGTTTTGGGAGCAGTAATGCCACTCCCCAGACAGACACAGAGGCAATTGCCCATGATACAATGTTAAAAAAAAATAGCTTGTACGTTTTGCAGTAGCATCAAGTCTCTATTCAAGTGTAAAAAAATTAATTGACTCCATCTGTATTGGCCTAATGACTGATTAAATGACTAATCACGGAAGTCTTAATTAAAATCATTTTTCTGTACAGAAGAGGATGGAGGGAGGAAGGCAATCATTAATGTGTTCTAATGCATGTCACATTCCATTTGTGCCTGTTCCTAACAGCCAGCAGATGAGTAATCACTCACAAGGTCATCCTGCAAACTTTCTGCTCACATCCCACTGATGGCAGCAGGCTCGGCTGGGCTCTGCTCCTTCCCAATCACAAGGCAGGTAATTAATGTTGCTCAGCACAAATAACACAGGGAGCTGACATTTTTCCAGCCCAGATCCACACACCACTTCCATGTTCCTCGTGGATTGACAGGGATCTCCCTCACACTGAAATTCCACAATATGCCAGGAATTTTTCCTGCATGAATAAAATGACCAGGCAACTAAAAGAATCCTTTTCAAGTAAAGCAGGATGGCTGTGGGACACTTATTTTAAGTTTTATTTGCCAGCCACCTGACGACCCTGATGCATAGTGACCTCTGCTATGGAAAAACAACAAGAGCTGCTTCCACCTCAACAGCTGAGAGGGAGCTATTTAAAACAATGTATTAAAATGTCTAACGGAATAAAGAAGTGTGTCTTGAGGTTAGAGGAACCAGCTTTCCACTGGCATGTAACTCATCCACAGCACCTCCACTTTGTGATGAAACATTGCACATGAAATATTAAAGTCCAGAGTACAAAGTGTAACACAAAATGTTTTGTTTGCTGCCTGCTGTCCTGAAATTGTAGAAATCTTTATTTGCAGCCACCAGCAAGTCTGTGTGGCATTGGCTGCAACAGCTCTGCATATCCCAGGTGACAACACACTATCATGTATAAAACAAGGCTTTTATAAAGCTAAAATCAAATGCTTTGATGGGGAAAAAGAAGATGGTACAGCCCTGTCATATATCAACAAATGCCCAATTCTAAAACTTTACTGTCCTTCAAAGTCCTGAATTCAAATCTGCAGCACTGGTGTGAGCTGCAGTTCACAATCAGGGGCCAAGTAAGTTCCAGTCCTCCTAAAACAATGGAACCAACTTTTAGTACTAAGACCCTTCAACTACCGCTTTTCCTAACCAGCAGCATTCCCAGCAACAGTCCTGGTAAGGAAGATCTCTGCAGTGACACCGAAAATTCACATCCTCCTGTGTTATCCCAGCTGACTGAAAATAGGGCTCAGAATATGGAGGGACAAAAGGGACAGAAAAGATGGAAAGAATCTTAAGGCATTACATGACTCTGTAATGTCCATTTTCCCCTTTTGGCCTCATTAAGTACTACCCTGGCTAAACCAGTCAAAGTCACAGAAAACCAAATCTACATCAACCAGCCTCATCCAGATTTCAGTTAAATACAAATTTCAACTATTCTGAATTAATCATAACACAATCTTGACCCTACTTACCACATAACAGAAGAAAACAAAAATATGTGACAACAAATCTCTGCTTGCAGTAACTGTCAGTGTCACATATGAAAGAAGTTCATTTTACTAATAAAGGAAATGGAATTGAGTGATAGATTTAAAATTAAATTCAGCTATTCTATAAATGTCACTCAGAGTTTTAAGGTGGCTCTCAAGGCTTAAAACCAGCACTGAGACTCAAATGTGCCACTCTCTGGGCTTCTGGGGAATTAATGGAGCTCAGTTTTATCTTCATCTGAAGACACATACGCTTAAAACAACCACAAAATCCATCACCACGGCACCAGAACACGCCAAAATAAACAGCATACAGATGGCACAGGAAATCTTTCAAAACCTGAAGATATTTTAATGGAATAATTCAACACAATCTGCACTACTCTGCTAATGCAAATGAAAACTTGCACAACTACCTAAATTACAGGGTGGTGTGCCATTCTTAATCTTCTCAGAAATGTAGGAGTTCCTGTTTCAATCATTTCTATTGTTTGAAATACACACTGTGATAATGGAGCCACTGCGGGCAGGGGCTGATTGGGGGTGAAGCTAATTAATAACTTGGTGTGTGCCCTGCTGGGGGTTGGATGGGATCAGCAGAGGTGAGATCCACCTGCCAGTGACCTGTCTGGAACTCAGCACTGGGCTTTTCCTGCACACACTGACCATTTCTGTTACTCCTGGTCTTTAATTGGAGAAAATACGTAAAAGTCAAGTACTTCTAGAGCCTCTTGGATACCTGAACCCTCCTCAGCACACAAGGACATATCCTTCACATCACAGGATGGATGGAAGTCCATCTAAAAATTAGGATCTTGGTGAAAAACAGACTTTGGACTTCTTTGTGTTTCAAGCACTAAAACAAGCACTAAAATGTCTTATGCCGAAAGACAGACCACACAAGATGGTGTCTTATATGAAGGCATCTCCAGCTATTCTAGATCCATAAATCTGGGAATTTGCAACTCCTTAGGCCACTTAATAGGATAAGCAAACCAGGTTCAGACTGAGGTATTGGAATGCAGCCACGTGAGGCCATTCAAGTTAAAAAAACCCCCAGTCTACACTGGATTGCCTGGTCACACTGCAAGAGTGAGGGACACACTTGCTGCATGTGGTAAATGGAGCTTCTTTTGATGTGCTTTAAATAGTTCATAAGTCACAGACTGGTTTGGGCTGGAAGGGATCTTAAAGACCATCCAGTTCCACCTCCTTGCCATGGGCAGGGACACCTCCCACTAGCCCGAGTTCCACACCTCTGATTTCTGTGGTCAGCCAGTGCACATTGTCCTGTCTGCTGTGGCCTGAACATGACTTCTCATAGTGGTTAAAGGTGAGAAAACATCTTGTCTGCTCCAGAGAAACTACTGCACCTCAGTGGGGCAGGGGCATGGGATCACTGTGTCTGCTCACGGCAGCGAGTCCCACCAGCACGGTTTGGTGCTTTGCTCAACCAGTGACAAAGGTGACAATCAGTCACCAGGGCAGACCTGCTCAAGGCAGCATTTTTAAGAGCTTGTAACTACTGCACAGCAAAGAAATTAAAGCAAACACTGAACAAGTTTCCAGTAATAACAGGCTGTAGTAAAAGTCACTTTCATCACAACCCAAATAATGGGAAAGTTAAACAACACCTTTCTCTGAACTGCTGCATCTCCCACCCGTGTCAGAGGATCTCCACCTCCCTGCTCACTGTGTCAGCTGAGAAATGCAAATGAGCCCTGCCCTACTCCTCTGTTTGTTTTGTACAGTGAGCACAATTTCTGCCTGAGTCCAACTGTATTTCCATCCTCTTTGTGCCACACAAACCTCATTTACCAGTCATTCTTCTCCCCGTGAAGAGATCCATAATGAGGAGTCTTTCTGCCATTGCCCTGCTCCTCTGAGTCAGGAGTTTTCATTTCCCCCAGTCCTTGCTGCTGGGGCTGCAGTTTCATTGCCTGCCATCTCCCACCACAGCCCTGCTGGGAGCACATCTGGGGCTGGGGCAGGGAAGGAGCCAGGATTGCTCTGGGAGCTGTTCATCGATTAAACAGTTACTGAAAACCAGAGGCTTTATTTACTGTGCTCTCAGATGGCACTCATAAAAAGGAAGGTTTATTCACTCCACTTGAAATGACAGTTTACTCTTGTTAGTTTATCCAGTTAGTTAATTCTTGCCTATCAAACAGAAAAAATGTAACACTGGTGTTGTTTTCAAACAGTGAAAGCACATCAGTGACGCACTGAAAATCTACAGCTGGGGGTAACTTCTCATCCATTAACACCACAGAGGGTCAGAATATACTTTCAACACCTAATTCCACCCCAGACTTTCAGTAAACTCAGACTGGTGTTTTTTGGTGGTTTATTTTTGCAGAGAGCAAAGATTTTCTGTGCTTGCATAAACAATAATTATTGCATTGCCATAGCTCAACCCACCATTTCAAAACTTGACTAACACAGTAAGCAGAGAAGTTTTTCCTCTCTAGGTAATTATTTTCTTTTTAACTGTGTGCATCCTATGAAATGCAATTATAGAAGTTTGTTTAAACACACCAGTTTCCAAGTGGCAACTTTGGATGTAATGGCAAGGTTAGGTGTAGTCATCAGAGCAGACTGCAAAACTTGGCTGGAAAAGTTTTCCTACCTGAAAAACCAGGCAAAGTAGATTTGATGGCAATTATGAAAGTGTAGTGAGCCCCCCCACCTACGTCATTAGAAAGATCTAATAACACAAAAAAAGCACTTCAAAAAGCTATCCAACCACCAAAACCCCACCACCAACACTCTCCAAAGTTAAGGGCTGAAAACTGTTCTTGCAAGCACAAGCCAAGGTTATGAGGGAATAAAAGGTGTATTGGCATAAAATGTGATAACAGAGGGGTCAGGGAACCAAAAAGCAGGGCCCTTGTCCAGGAGGACCCCCCAGCCGGGAGGGGGGATTGCAGGGCTCAAACCTGCCCTGGGCAGGAGCAGCCCCCAGCTGAGCAGCACAGTCCTGGTTCACACGTACCTGCTGCCTTCCCTCCTCCCCTGCGAGACTGTCATCCTCAGCTTTCTCAGCAGATCTCCTGCCACTTGGCTTTTTGCCTCCTTTCTGCAGGGGGAAAAAAAAAAAAAAAGAAGTATTTCTGTAGTGCTTCGGGAAAGTGCCAAAACTGGTGTAATTTATGATGTGCTAGTGTTTTCCTTTGCATTTGTAACTTAAGAACAAATGCAAAATCATCAGCACTTGACTATGCTGGGGTTTGATTTACATATATTAAGATTCTCTCGTGATTTCCTATTATTTATTTCTGTAAGCAAAATTGGATCCTGGTCACTAAAACTATCAGCATCCCCTGCAGTGAAAAGACAAAAGCCAGAATGTACAACTCAACAGTCAAAAGGATTTGAAACCAGAAGCTGGAACAAATTGTCTGATCTGAAACTCTCATCTGCTCTTCCCTTTTGGAACATTCTCACTGGGAGTGAAGCAAACAGTTATCTATAAATAGTAAATAGTTATCTGTACCTGAACTTTGGGAATGGGCACATCCTACTGTCTCAGTTCAAACAATTGGATCTAGGCTTTTCCCCAGAATTTTCCCAATACAGCTTCAGTTTGTAGAACAGGTTATTTTCTGGACTATTTCCAGGAATTAGATGCCTACACTATTGTTTTCCTCATTTTAATGTATTGTATCCATGCAAATATGGAATTTTACATTAAGGCTGAAGAGTGAAAAGAAGGGTTGTGTTCCCCCTGCAATTCTTTATCCCACCTAGGAGACCTTAAATAAGGACTTTCCAGCTGGGAATGCTGCAGCTCTCTCCACAGGGCTGTAACTTTATCATTATAAGGTGTGATAAAAGTTAAGTCTTTGCCTCTGCAAGGACATTAAATAACATCTTTCTCTCCATTAGCTTTTGCTGTAGTAGCAGTATTTATTCTCTGGGCAATGAGTGAGAACCACACTCCTTCCAGGATAACTCCAGGCTCTTAATGCACCAACAGTTTCAGAAAGGTTCCTGTGTCACTAAATTTAATGTGGGTTTAATATTATTATATTGTTAATTGATAGCTCTTGTGCCACACACAGTTTCAAAGGAAATGTTTAAGAGCCTCTTAAACATCAGTGAAGTCCTACATTTGGATAATCCATTTACTGAAAGAATTCTTCATGCCAATCTTCAGCTGAAATAATCTCACAATAAGCAGCTGTTCAAAGAGACGTGTTTAAAATCAATGGTTTCAAGGTGCCTGACAGGATTTCACATCAGCCATCTCAAATTTACACACCTACAGTGGTATTTCTGTGCTCCCACATTACTGGTAACGTGGCACAGGAAGGTTTAGGCAGCAAATGGCACAGCCTTGTGCCAGGCATTAAAATAAATTCCAGTTTCACAGGCTTTCAAGCGAAGCTAAAGCATCTAAATCAGAGAATCACTCCTTAAGTCCCCCCTTCATGTTAATTTTAATTACAACAATTACTGCTGCCAGCAAGACAAAGCTCCTGTGCCCCCTCTGAGGGCTGAGTGCCAGCACAACGACTCCTTCCATAACCACCCTTCAGGAGAGGGCAGCTTGACCTCTCTGGGAGCGAAATATCAATTAATTATCTTTTTACAGCCCATTCAATTACAGCACAGGAGTCACTTGTGCAGGACATCAAGCCCGGAGTTGGGGTGGGTGGGGGAAGGAAGGAGAAAGCCCTGGCAGGGAAGAGCCCTCAGAAAGGCTGGGGGGCTGTGACCCCACAGAGGCAGGGAAATGTTTGTTCACATCCCACAGAGAGTTATTCTCTGGCTGTAGCAGGGGAAACGCTGCAAGATCATCCTCGTTTAACTGAAGTTTTTTAAAAATACAGGGTTATTGGTCCTAAGGGGGGATAGACATTTCATTTAAAGGTGACCAGACACACTGCATTAGTCTTTAATGCTGGAGTCAATTCACCAAAGAGATTTGTTCATTAAGGGGGGGGGAAAGAAGATAAAAGATGATCTATTCAGCAGAAAACAAAATATATTTAACTTTTGTTAAATAAAGTACTATTAACTCAAGTTGCTGAGGACTATTTCACTACTGGACTGATGCCAAAGAAAATTATCAAGTGTGATACATCCCAATAATGCACTCAGCAGAACAGTGGTATAGAAGCAAACATGCTTTAATTTATGATCCCATTAGCATTGCTGCAGAGGCCAAACTTCTGAGAGCACAAATAAACACATCAGGACATGCAAAAAGTGCAAGAGTGTGCATGCAAACAACCCCCAAATGTGACTCTATTTCATTTATAGCTTTGGCAAAGGGAAAAGGGGAGGTGGGTGTCAGGCCCTTCTTGCAGGCCACAGGGGACAGGATGAGAGGAAACGGCCTCAAGTTGGGCCAGGGGGAGTGTTAATACAATCCTTGGAAATTAAAATTGAATTCAAATGGTTTTGATTAAAAAAAAATTATCTTACAGTGAAGATTATAACAATCTTCTATTTTTGACCCTAAATTTCCCTTTTTCCTCTGTATAGTAACTTCAGTTCACCAAAGATTTTTCCTGTGAGAATGACTCTCATCCATATTAAAGCATTCTGTGGAAACAAAGACTTCACTCAGGTGGAGGGTTCATCAAACCCACTAAAATTATAATCATTTAATAAATGTAATGACTGCTCTGTATTTAAAATATTTTCCCAGGCAGCACTTTAGCATATTGTGTATTCCAAACAAACTGCTGTTGCATAATCATTAACTCTGCCCCACGCAGATCTTACAAAGAGTGTAATGAAGATTCCAGCAAAGTGAAGGATGTTGAGTTTTCCTATGGATTGCAAACACACCCATGTGCCCACTGAGATCCCAGGACAGTCTGGCTGGAGTTGTTGGAAGGACAAGCAGTGCTGTTGTCTCATCCTGAGGCCAGCAGGGCTGAAGGAAACAACGTGTCCAGTGTCACCCACAGGATCTGGGCTCGGAGCACAAACCCTCCTTTTCCCTCCGTTCCCACGTCATATCCACTGGGTTGGGATGTTCCACCAAACAACTTCCAGGGACTACCAGACAAGAATTCCCACAAACACCCAAAGCCAAAGGGACTTCTCAAAACTGCACAGTAACTCTTGAATCAGAATCTGCCCAGCGAGGAGTGATTTAAACTGTGAGTCTGGAAAACCCCCTTGGAAATGAGGGGAAGAATTCTCCCACCTCTTTTCTTTATTGCAGATATAATGTCAGGTTATCTTTGGTTACCAGATTTATGTTTTTAAGTGTTCTCCAGTGCAGTTTGAAGGGAATTGTCTGAGCCATCCCTGCTGCCCAGAGACAATTCCAGAGCTGCAACTCCAGCACCTGCACTGCATTCACTGCACTGACATTCCCAAGGGGCCGGGGCAGATTCCCCACTGACAACAATTAGCATCAAAATGTTCCCCAGTGCAGAGCTGTGGGTGGGAATTACAAAAGGTTAACAGACTAAATATAAAAATCTTTTTGAATATAAAATCAATGCGCTTTGTTACCGAAATCTGGGTACTGTAATTTAACCAAAATAGGGATTAGAGTCCCTGGCAATCTTCCATGTGTGTGAGCTGGGCTTTTCTTTGAGCAAAATGCTAAACAGCCAGTCTGAAAGTCTGAAACAAAACAACCCAAAGACCCAAAAGAAAGCATTCTATACTTCTTTTTCTTTAAAATTTTCTTAAGCTCAGCACCAAAAGGAACCCCACACCTATCAGGGCTCACAGTGGTCCTGTTATATGGGCAGACTCAAACTCTCCAATTGTTTTATTGCATGATTCAGAGAGGGACATATTTAGAGAGGTCAAAATCAGCCAGGAGTTCCTGGACTCTGCTGAACTCTAATAATGTCACAAATTATGTGGCCACTATTGCAACCCAGGGCTGCCAGGGGCTGGTCAGAATTGCTGCTTTTTACCCACAGCTCTGTGGGGCTCCCAGTGTGTACCAGGGGTCTGAGGGGTGGGATCCCAGCTGGAGTAACTCGGGTGTTTTACACTAAACAGCCCCAGCACATTTATCCACATTCATACACACATCTGGGGCACTGACCCTTCAGTCACAGGTAGAAGAGAGAATAAACTCTCTGCACAGACAGAGGGTTAATCACTCATTGAGGTCTTTTCCAACCTCAACGACTCTGTGATTCCCTTTGCCCTCACCCAGCAGAACGTATGAAATGTCAGATTAAAAGTAATCTGATTTTGCAGCAATTCTTTATTTATCACTGCCCGCAGGACAGAGGGGGCAGAGGCAAAACCTTTTTTTCAGCAGAATATTTATCTGTAGTGGAAATTACTACCAAGTCTTCAAAGAAGACTCTGATGATCCTCAGGCTACTTCTAGTGATGATGTCAAGAGTTTTAGCACCAAGGGCTTCAGTGGAGACGCAGGAAACACGTCTGGGGAAGTGGCTTTGAAGTTGGCTCAGAGGGGCTGACACAAAATACAAAATAAATCATGTTAAGGCTTGATCAGGCAAACGCAGATGTCAAAGGTAAAACTCCTACACTTCAGCCATGAGCAGGTTCAGGTCCTCAACAACGAACCAAAGAAAAGTAAAAGCAGCAATTCTAACAGAAAAAAAAGAGTGGTCCCCAATATGTTTGGAAAATCCAGTACTCGGGACTTTTCATTTTGTTTTTAAACATACTTATTTGCTGTTGCTTCCAGTTAAGAAGCACAATCTTATTTCTGATACCAAATCCTTAGTTGAGTAAGAACACCCCCCCCATCATTCCTGGCACCATGAAAACAATGTTCCTGCCCATTCCCTGGCAGCACAAACACGCACGGGACTGACCTGTGGCATTCTCCTTTAAGATGTTCTCCCTCTTGGAAACACAAGTGGTGAGTCAGTTGTTATGGTAACTATTTTTCTTTTTTTTTGACTAACATATGACAGCCTGTGTGTCATCTGATGCTGTTCCTGAATTCAATTACACATCCACTTTTGTCAAATAGTCTAAAAAGGGCTTCTTGGATGAAGGAATAGCGGGGACAAAACAGGACATTTTCGCCCAGGCACACGGTTTTAATCCATTAAAACACTGATTATGTGATTAAATTTACGGGTCCAGTCAACTTTTTGTTAGCTCAGAGCTACGACACGATGATGTGAAGAGCAGCCCTTTTTTGTTCCCTTTTTTGTCAAACAAACTGCCTGCAGTTCCATGAGCTCCACTCTGGGAAATGCAGCCTGGTGTGCCTTGTGTCCTGCTCAGCCAGTGATTTTAAGGTGGGTCTGTCTGAGCTGTTGGTCCTTCTGCTTCAATGACCAACTAAAAGGAGCAGCTGCTGCATCCCCTGAGTGGGTTTGGTTCCCCACTCAGGTCCAGTGTTATCAGTTATAAACACGGATATTACAGCATATAACTGATGTTGGGATCCTCACAACTGTGAGAGGAGGGAATCCATTCCCTGGGAATGAACCCTTGCAGAAGGACCTCAATGAGATGAATTTTTAGTGAAACTTGGTGGAGTCAGCGGGTGAAGGATGAAAAAGCATCAAATAGTGATCATTTGGAATTAGATGGTGGAACACTTAAGGCCAAGCACTTGGACCTAAAAACAAGAGGAGCCAAAACCCGAACTTTTTACAGCTCCAGCCTTCTGCACAGGGACCCAGGGAGATGTTTGAGTTGGCCTCATCCCCCAGCTCCGTGCGCTCCCAGCCCTGGTTTCAATTGAAAGCTTGTTCCTGAGTCCTGTAAATTCCCGTCAATTTAAGACCTGTTGGACAATAACGTTCCTCAGTCCAGAAATATGAAAAATATTTCAGCTGATGCAGCAGAAATGTGATGACACAGAGCAAATGGAAACCAGAGGCATTACAGAGATCTGGACCAGCAGCAACATTATGTCACTGCTATCAGTGCCCAGGAATTGTTTTCTTTATTGCACTGGGATATCTCGTAATAACATCAGGAATATGGAGGAGAACGTTCCCCACCAGGCACGCACTGCTTCCATCAGAGGGGCAAACTGAAGCAACCGAGGGGAAACTGCTGCTCTGAGCCCATCTAATCCTACTTTAGGCAGTCCTTAATACCTTTTCTAAAAGGTCTTGGAGAATAATTAATGCCTTAACAAAAAAGTCCTAATATTTAAAGCAAACCACAGTTTCTACATTTTCTCTGCAATGTCATCTTTCCAAAAACACCAAAATGCCTCCTCCTGAAGTGCTCTTTTTCTGTTGCAACATATGGTGCCCCATCCAGAGAGTCACAAGATATTTTGCTTCTAATTGATTAAATTCATGAGTCACAGACAGGATTTGCACTGGGATTGGAAGAAGCAACGCCTCGTTTTTCCCTGATTTCCCACAGTCACACAGGTGGGACAGTCACCTCTGCAGCCCTGGCCACCAAAAGCTTCCTCAGGAGCATCAAATTTGGAACTTCACATCCAAGTCACCAGCTCTTCTCATTTTATTACATGGCCAGGAGTATTCTGGGTTTTTTTCTTAAAGCTCTTGCTGCAGTCAGAGCATCAAGAGAACGTGTGTTATGGACACAGAGACTCTGGGAATTCCCGTGTTCCCAATCTCACAATGGGAGTGAACAGAAGCCAAACCCACCACCTTTAGAATCTTCACAGAACAAGGCAAATCAGGTGTTTCTGGAGGGAAAATGGGGGTTTGACACTCAGCTTCTCCCTGCTCAGAGTGGCAGTGCTGGAACTTGTCACTCCAGCACCAAAGGACTTCCCAGGTCAAAGCAGCTGCTCAACCACCACCAATGACAAATCAGACAGAACATTAAATCAGGAAAAAAAGAAACATTTCTGCCCCCACCATTGGCTTGAATCCTTTGTAAAATGGGAAAATGGCTTTGTGTGGACATAAAAGCCTATGTGCCTGAATATTCCCAATTTTCCCTGAAACCAGCACTCCCACAGTTTGAGATCCTGGAGCTGCTGTATTTCTGGGACCAGTCTCACATGTCAAAGTTGTTCCTGGAAATTTGTGAAGTACCAGCAGCGTTTCTGAACATCAGTGAAGGGTATAAAATCTGGGCTCCAGATTCAAATTTTAGTCCTTATTTCATTATTGGTAAAAGAATTAAGACTGTAGAAATTATTAACTTAAACTCTTTTGATCTTACTGCACACCACTATGCTTTGCTTGATGAAAATAACTGAAAAGAAACCCCAGGAGGGAAAAATTTCTCTTATAAAATAGAATAAATGTCCTAAAATAATTTTGTTTGTATTTTTTATGAGAAACTAAGCACTTTGCTAAAAAAAAAAAAAAATCACTAAGAAGCTGCCTGTTTGTAATACAAAGGTTGTTTCTTATATTCCTGAGTTATTTTACTGCTGTGCAAAGATTTTTTTCCTTTCTCAGTTAACTAAAAAGCTGAGCAGCCAACTAATCCATTATCTTTACTCCCCATGCTGGCTGCTCCAAGCATCTCCTGCTCTACATTGGGTGTCAGATCCAGATCCTGGCTCTGTCTCCCTCCGGGAATGGCAAATCAGCCACTGCAAATCCAGAATTGCTAATGACAGAAACAGGAGATTTCGGTTCCCGGCTTCCAGATGCAACACATGTCAAAAGACAGATTATACACCCAGAGCCAGGGAGAGAAAGGAGCTCTGACAATTTTGTTTGTTTGTGCTGATAGGTTTGAAATCTTAGTTAAGTCCAAATATAAGGAAGAAATCACCATGACCCCATTAGGTGCTCAGTATATTGAATTTACAGCTGGGAATCCAGCAGAAAACATACACGAAGCATCATTGAAAACTACCTCTCCAACAACTTAAGTCAATTAGATTGTGTCAGACTGGAGATGGAGTTGACAAATGGGGGTTTAGAATTCATTTAAATTACTCCTTGTGTTTTCCAAGTCTTTTGAAATGCTGTACAAAGTTAAAGCAGTGACTTTCCTAATAAACAAAGAATCAAGTTTCACAGCTTCAAAGAAATATTTCACTGTAGGGTCTATTTCATCTGGTTCTGCACTTCAAATAATTATTGTGGAGTATTTACAATTCTGACATCAGCTATTATCCTTGACAAGGAAAAAAAGAACAATGTTGCTGTAAAAATATAGAGAGAAACCAAATGCTGGGTGAGATTTTTGAGACAAGTTTCAATGAGATTTAAAGGTTCTTGGCTTCTTAGAAGTACTAACACAGTCAGCAGCTTCCAGAGACTTCAATACTTCAGAAACCAATTATTAATTTAGGATTACAAATCAGTATTTAGAAGGATGATTTTTATGGTCCTAATTTTTGTAGACAGAACTTGCTGTACCCTCCTTGAATAGTCAGGAGCCACCAGATGGGGCAAGGGAGGGCAGTGAACAGCTTGCACTCTTTAAAGGCTGAATATTGTATTATAAAATTATATTTGACAATCACAAAAACTCCCCAGCATCTCAAAAAGGTATTTGCCACTATTTTTAGGGAGTAACACTTGCACATTTGCTGTAATTTGTGAGGCCTGGCTTTGGGTTATTCTACACACACGTTACTCAAGGCAAATAGAATGAATTGTCTCTGCCCCACTGCTCGAGCACAGCAGTCAAAAGCAGAGCTTTCTTCTGGTTCTTCCAAGGAACTCAAGGTTGGTTGCAGACCTGGATGGGATTTGGTGGTTTCTGATGCCAGCCCTGATTTCCACACCATGTTTATTCACAGCTGATCACCAACAGAGCAACAAATAGTGAGTATGTCCCAACTATCTCTGAATTACCTCTCACTGTTACTGTGGCACAACATCACAGACTCAGGTAAAGTTTCTGAGTATAAAACCTCATCTCTGCACTCCCAGCTCCTGTCCCTCCCCGTTGAGGGGTTGGGGGCTGAGGGATGGGGCTGTGGTGGGTCCAGGACATCCCCTCCCTGGTGCTGCTCCCTCCTCAGGTGTTCCCCTCTCCAGCAAAGCTCCTCCCCAACCCACAGCTCCTGATGGGAGAAGCTGCTCCCCCCTGGGCTTTCCATGGGCAGCAGTTCCCCCCGGGAACATCCCCTGCCCTGCTGTGGGGCCCTCCATGGGATTGTTTCTTGCACTCCTTTCCCCCAGTCCTCACTCCGGGGCAGTGGCAAAGCAAACCTGTCTTCCCAGAGGGATGGGAAGAAGATAAATTCACTCCCTTTAATGAAGGCACTTCCTTCCCCAAAGCCAAGCTATCATTCTGCCTGCAATGCTTATCTAGATGTTTAAACTGAAGTCCTGTGAATAACCTCAAAAAGGCATTTTAAAAAGATTTAAAAAACAATTAAGTTTTTGCAATAAACAGGAATATCATGCTTTCTTAGCGCAGAATGTAAATGATTGCACTGCCGAGAAAAGGGAAAATTAAGTCTTCTAAGTACCCAATGAACAGGAGAGGAACAAATTTCCTCTCTTCAAATATATCCTTATAGTAATCTGAAGAGAATACTCCCATGATTGTGTAGCGATTTCTTCAAGACCTATTCAATTCCTTATTGTTCAGCTCACAGTGCCAGAAAAAAGGGCCTGTTAAAGTTAACATCTGCTAACTAATCATGGAACAGACCATCCCCACATTCCAGAGGGTTTGAACATTGCTATGAATTTTGATTACTATCAACTTTGGCTGGATTAAAGAAGCACTTTACTGTGAGACTTCTGAAACCTACAAAAAGTTATTCCTTTACAGGAAATGCTTCTGAAACCAAACATTTTTATTCTGGGTTCAGAAAATGTGACCTAGAATCACAAGCATGTCTAGTATTAAAGGTAGAAATAAATCAATCAGGTGCATTATATTCCTCTGATTTTTGTTATTAAATATTTAATTTTGGGAGTGTTAACATCCCACAGTAGAGATTCTGAAGTGCAAATATTCTTTAGATGGGCTGTGCTGCTGCACAGATCTGTCCTTCTGAGTTCCATTCCATATGTTTTGCTGCCTGACACCAAGAGTACATGCACACATGCTGGATTTCAAGTTTTTTGGATCATTTCCTTTGAGGTGATGCATTCATATCTGAGTGAGGCAATCCAAAAATGTACTTGTGAGCCCCTCTTGAGCAGCTGTGCTCCGGTTGGAACCGCGTGTGCTGTGCCAACAGTCCCCTCACACAGGAGTCAATTGGATTAGACAAGCTCTCCCTGCAGCTGGGGAGTCCATGGCTCTGCAGTGGGATGGGATTCATTCCTGCTCTGTGCTTACCAAACTAGAACCTGCTGAGCAATTCTTTACTGTGTGCAGTGACAGAATTTACACTGGCTGGGATGACTCTCTCATACACACACAGGCCGTGCACACACACAGCCTGTTCTTTTCCTGTCCTTCCAACTTCTTAATTCCAAAATGCTTTCAGTTTAAAATTAAAAATCCACATTATTAAACCCAAAAAACTCCACTCTCTCATCACAGGAATAAAAATCCATTACAAGAAGACTGGACACCTCACTGCAGCTCTGCATTTCCTTTGAACGAGCAGCTCCCTGACTCCAGGAAAGGTCTCTGTCCCTCCTGCTCCAGAGAGGGAGCTGTTCTGGGAGAGCTGAGAACTCAGAGGATGCTGAACACTACAGTCAGATCATATTCATCACAAGAGGGACAACCAAGGCATTATGTCCAAGTCCTGTTAATAACTGGAGGGCACAATGAAGGTCTGAGCCAGCCTTTGAGCCCCAGCCCATCACAGGTGTCACCACAACAATTGGCCACCGCTCCCTGTCCATCCAGGACGTCATTTCCCCACTGCCCCTTTAAACAGAAACCCACATGGAACTGAAATTTCGACAACACCACAGCTAAATTATAAAGAAGGGATTATTTCAGCCAAATTTCAATAGCATAGTGGGTGGTCCTCAAGGCTTTTTATAAATACCCTTCCAACATTTTTGTGAAAAGTTGAATAGGAGACCACACAACAACCAAGGATTATGTGGCACTCCTCGAAAGGGGAAAGGGAGGAGAATCAAACATTTCTTGCCCAAGGTTTGTTACTGTGGGATACTATTATGTGAAGCCCTTCAGTTCATATAGAACATCGCATTAAATTACATGGCAAGAATGAATAACTGCTTTGTCACATACAGAATCACACATTATTTTGCTTTTAAAGGTTGTGAAGAGTGAAATAGTGTACCAAATTCAATTCAAAAAAGCCTTGGTTATTTAAATCCAGTCTGCATTTCACCCAAGGTATTCCCTTTGCAGAAAAGTTTAAAGACTCCTAAGGCAGCAGAGCCAAATACCAGGGAATCTTAGGAATGAGCCAATTAAAGTCTCCAGCAACATTAACCTTGCCCACGTAACTGCAACCCAGTGTGATGTCACGAGGAAGGTGCAGTGTCTCCAGGGTCCCCTTTGCCACCCAACACGACCTTCAGGTGATTAGTTGACAGCCCCCATTCCACTGCCATGGACTGCAGCAGGGTCAGGCAGCAGAGGGCACGGCAGGAGCACAGGTTTCATTCCAGCGGGGAGGAGCAAGTGTAGGATTGCACATTGTGGTCCACAGCTCTGTTCCAAAGTATGTGTAAAAACCACCCTGCAGCACAGAGCTGGCACTGAACCTTAGTGTGGGTTGTTCCATATCACTGGGAGAGTTCAGAGTCACAACTGGCACAGAAATAATCAGACAGTGGGCAAAGTGCAGTCAAAAGTCCAGGTACGGGAAGTAAAACAACTCAGTAACAAACCTCGCTGGTTTTATGTGGTGCTAAATCCTGCTCAGCTGTCAGGCAACATTCTTCCAATGGTAGAGTGCATAAGGAACCAGAGAAGGGGAATATTTCAAATCTGAAGTGGTCATTCTTCTACTAAGTTGGATATTTGGCTTTTTGTGTGGTAACAGCAGAGGCACCAAAAAAGTGCTCCTATAATTCTCTAATGTGTGTGAACCCAGCTGAAGCTCCAGATGGATTTAGTCAAAGTTCTGTTTGCACCTTTAGCACTTACAGGTGTGCTGGAAGATGACACCAAAGACGGAATACCCTTCTGACACCACGTGCTCTGGTCTATCCCTTCCATCCCCTCAAACCATCCCCAGCAGTTATCCCAGGGGAGCAGGGCTGTTGGGAACTAATGTGCACAAGCTCCACACTCCACTGGTATTCCACAACCTCCTCTGCCTCAGTGGAAGGGACCTTCAAGCAGCAGGCAGCCAGTTATCCAGGGTGTACAAAACAACTGGAAGAGGGTCTAGAAGAGACTCACTGTCACTTGAGCTCCGTCTAAACTATCCATGAAATCACAGGGGCCTTCACTGGGCATCAGCACTGGGGTTCAGCTCCCTGCAGGGAGGGGAAAGGCCAGGGGGTATGAAAGATGCCACCTTTCCCAGAGGTTCCTTCTCACTACCTGGGAAGCACTGTGCCTGCTTTCAATCACTTCTGCTGATTGCCTGCTATTAATGTCACTCATCCTCCCAAGTAATTAAGCCACCTCTTTCTTACATGTGCCTTTGTCTCTCCCTGGCACGTTTCCTTGTCTAATCCTCTTTTCCAGATGGCATAAGGACGCGGGAGAAGTGTTGCTAAAAGTTGCTTAGCAATGCAACACATGCAAGGGTTGGAAATGCTGACGTCCACACAAGCACTATCTCCCCATCACACATTTCTGCAGAGAGACAAAGGCGTGAACACCCGCAGCGACACCGGGGCCTCCAGGAAAAGAGCCACCGGTGCCCAGAGGGAGCAGGAACAGGGCAAAGGGGAAAGCCCCCAGGCTCCCAGTGATGGGCTGAGTTATGCTGAGGGGAGTTTTGTTTGTCTTGGGTTTTGATTTTCAACGAGAACCGGAAATTCTGCCTTAAACACACCAAAATCCTCGTGTTTTAGCAAGGTCCTGTGTTTTCTGTGATTCCCAGACACAGGATGCCACAGACACAGAGCCACTGCAAGTTACTGAGAGAGACAAAACAGAAAGGGATGTCCCATCCCTGGGAGTGTCCAAAGCCAGGTTGGAAGGGGCTTGGAGAAACCTGGGACAATGGAAGGTGTCCCTGCCCACGGCAGGGACTGGGACTGGATGAGCTTTAAGGTCCCTTCCCACCCAAACCATTTAGGATTCTATGAAGAGTTCATGACAAACAGGAACTGATGAAGGCAAAGCTGTTTATCAGCAGCTCAGTATCAACCCCAGAAATCCTCCTCTCCTAGGAATCAGTGATAGGGAATTTGTTCCTGTAACTGCACAGTGTAATTGTGGATTGTTTCTAAACTCCGCAGTAAATGTGTTTATATGGAATTTATTTAAACTACAATTAAATGTTATGGGTAATAAATAAGAACATTTAGTACGTGAACAGTAGTAATTTCACAGAGTCACATTATCATATTAATTCATTTCTGCAGCAGCCTATGAAAACAGGTTGGCATGAATCACTTTGTGTTTGAAAAACCTGAGATGTTACAGATTTATTCATCTGAAACAACTACTTCTAAGAAAACAACCAAACAGTAGTAAATTAACTACAGAAATTCACATGCAGCTGTACTCAGGGTAGTCTCTTACTAAACAGAATTTAATGGTGCCCTCCACAAGCAATTAAAATAGAGCTCAACACTTACTAGTGGGGAGACTCATTCAAGGCCCTTATATCAGCAACAGCATTATTTATATTTTTATAACATAAAAATATACATCATTGTATTGCAAGTATAATCATGATCAAGACTTATTGGATCTTCAGATTTCATATTTTCCACTCGCATCCAGCACAATTCAGAGTAACCGAAATTCCAGAAGTTTAAATGATTTGCACCAGAACTGAACCTGTTAACAGGTGCATCCCACAGCAGGGCTCCCTCTGGGGAGGGGGAGCAGCAAACACAGCCAGAACACAGCCAGGGACAGGGGGGAACACGGCATCTGCTTCCTGGGAGGTGAGGAGACATCACAGAGAGGAAACCCTTTCATGGCAGAAATTAGTGTTTTGCTTCATTAGCCTCTGCAAACTTCATTCACGTGTCATTGTTCCCTTTCATTCCCAAATGTGTGCACATACAAATGCAGGAAAACCAGACAGGCCACCACAGGTCACTAGGGTTTGTTCATTTATTTATTTTTAAAAGCAGCTTTCAGGTACTTTGTGTTGTTTCATGTCCCCTACTATTCTGCTGCAGTGTGTATCTTGCACCTCTTCATAACATTTTTGCCCAATATGAAATCAGCTTTATGGTTAAGCAGGAGATAAATCAGAGCTGTTTGTTATTATTGGGACTCCTCTGTTGACAGCTGTAATTATTGCTTGTTTACTGGACATTTCATCGACCTGAACCTCTGAAGGCTCCCAGACTACAACGTGCTATTAACTGACAGCATCCACTCACTAAAAATTGCCACTTGCCAGACTGATCTAAAAATCCAGCCCTGACACTGCTGCAGCTAAAACTGAGGACGAATTCAGCATTAATGCCATGGTTCAGTCTGCTCTGTACCCCACAGCAGTAATGCTGGGATACCCTGGGGCTCGAAAGATTTGCCCGCGTTCTCTTTGTTCCAGCAGATTACTTCAGGATGGCCAAGGTACTGTTTCAGTAAAGGTAAAAAAAAACCCCAAAACAAGACAACCAACCCAGATTTTTCCGAAATTCCTACAGTTTTACGCAGTTTTCAAGCATAGAGCTATTTGTAAGAAGTCTGGGTACACTGACTGACCAGCAATAACATGACATTCTGACCAGCGAAACAGATTTCAAAATCTCACGTGCAAAGCCTTACGTGGACGAAGCTGACAGAATTCTCAGATCCTTCACTTAAAAATTTGCCCTTTTCTGGGCTGCAAACCAAGGTTTACCATTTCTGCTATGACCAGGTTTGCGTCCCCTGCGCTGCCCAGACATAATTCCTCTAATGACGAGCTTTAAGGTCCCTTCCAATCCACACCATTCCAGGATTCCCTGACTCTAATTAGCTCTCACATATTTCCAGTTTATTCCACACTATGTGGGCTCATGTTTTGCTGGAAGCGTGCCCTGATTTTTGGTGGACTGCAGTGTGCACTGATCCATTACCCCAACGGGTGGGAATGGGCTGGTGTGAACTGGTGCTTATCAAATCCTGTGCAAACAAACCCACAGATTGACTGGTCACATCGTTTCCATCAGGTTTTCATTGACGACAGCTCATCAAAGCAGGGGAGAGGTTAAAATTGCAGAATCCCATGGCTGAATCACTCACCTGCAAGGTGCAGCTCACAGGTTTGTCTTAGATCCTCCCCAGAAAGCTGGTCAGCTCTTCCATAAATCTATGGGAACAGGTTAAATAATAAGTAAGTAAGTAAGTAAATAAATAAATAAATAAATAAATAAATAAATCTAACGAGGTTAAAAGGGAACTTTAACCTGTTATTTTGCCTGGAAATAAAAAAATATTTATATGTTTTTATTGTTTCATGTTATGCCATATAATTTGAAAGCAGTATGTGCTGAGGGATCACTTGCATCGAGGGGGTGTCTTTTCAGTCATGTATAATAATATATATATATATATACATATATGTGTAAATATATAATATTTGTAAATAGATAAATATGCATTTATTATATATACCTATGGATATATATACATTGTATATTTTTATTAGCATATATAGTAGTATATAATTTATTTATCTATATATTGATATATCTACATATTTATATAGTTATATATAAGTGTAAAATTAATATATGTACTAAATAAATAAATAAATATATACCTATATTTGCATAACATAAATGTTAGATCAACATTCAGGACTGTCAGGACTTTTTGTTGTCACTTTTGAGCACATATTGAGTGTAAACTTTAGTCCCAAGTGCTGCAGTGCCAGAGCAGCCACTGAGCCTGAAGAATTTACGGATTCCGCCCCAAAAGAGGTGCTGGGGAGACGCCCAGTGGTGCCCAGCGGAGGTACAGAACTGCACAGACCAGCCCGTGAGCAGTGAGAGGGAAATAAATGAGGATAAACTGTAATAAATTCGAGGGGCCCCCCCGTTTGTTTGTCAGTGTTTCTGTGGCAACGGGACAAACCCACCACAGCGCGTGTGGGGACTTTTTGTGTCACCTCTGTCTCTAACAACTATTTCTCATCTTCTCCTACCGATTTTCATTCCTAAGCGTTCACGTGTTCATGGAATAACACACTGAAATCCTTAAAACTTTAAAATCCCTTAAACACCTTTTCGCCTCATTTCGTGAGGCGGCTCTGCTCGGCCCCGCTCGGGTCGGGCTCGGCTCTGTTCGGCTCCGTTCGGGTTCCGCTCGGGTCGGGCTCCGTTCGGCTGAGCTCGGCTGGGCTCGGTTCAGCTCGGCCCCATTCGGCTCAGTTCGGCTAAATTCGGCTGGGCTCGGTTCGGGATCGGCTCCGTTCGGGCTCGGCCCGGCCCCACCCCGCCCTCAGCCCCGCCCCCCCGCCCGCCGCCGTCCCGCCATTGGCCGCGTGCCCGCGCCCGCCCTCAGCGGCCGCTCCCCATTGGCTGCGCCGGCGCGGGGGGCGGGGCCGGGCGCCCCCTCAGGGCAGCGGGGCGGACCCGGTCGGCGCTCGGTCCCCGCCGGTGCCGCCCCGCCTGTCCCCCGCCCGCTCCCGCCCGCCCTCACGGCCCGCACCGCCCTCCCGCCTCCCCGCCGGGACCGCCTCGCTGCCCCCGGGGCCAACCGCGGGGCCGCACTCGGGCTCGTCCCGCCCCAGCCCCGGAAGCGGAAGCGCGTCCCGACGGTGCCGCCATATCGGGTGTGTGGAGGGGCGGGAGCGGAGGAAGGACCGGCTCGGCCGTCTGTGAGTACTGAGGCCGCCCGGGGCTGAGCGGGGCCGCGGGCGGGCACTGCGGGCCGGGACACCCCTGGGCGGGGGGGCGGAGCCCGGGGCGAGCGGCCCCTCCGGGGTGCGGGGGCTGCGCGGGCTCGGGGCCTCCCGGGGCCTCCCGGGCCGTGTCCCCGCTGTGCCGGCCCCGCTCCAGCCGCTCCCCGCTCGTTGGACCGGGCTGAGCCCAGCCCAGGCCGGGGAAGTCCCCGAGAGCCGCAGGTGCTGCTCGGCTGCTGCCGGAACGGATAAAATGAAACAGTGTCTTTTTTTAGCGTGAAAAACCCAACCTGTGCCACCGGCGTGGTCGTGCCCCGTGGTTGTCCATTCACCCTGTTACAGTAAATCACTCGAGTGTGTTGCTCTTCGAAGGTGTTTCCTCTACGAGATAAGGAAGGCTGTGCGAGCAGGAGTGTGGGTTTGCTGCCGGTGTCCTCCGTTTGTATTTTAACTTCAAGAAAAACCCGTCTCATAATCAGAGCTCTCTGGAAATTCGGGACGTCTGTGTGTCACCGCAGAAAGTGAATGTTTTTACTGCCCCAGGTTCTGGTTTTGAGCACTCAGCGATCATGTTTGTAGCGACATTACCATAACAATTGTGGTGAAAAGGTCATCTATTAAGGTCCTGCTTTCACCTGCCTGGTGTTTTCAGCAGAAGAAACTGCTTTAACATGGTTTAGTTTTAGCAGCAGCCTCAGTTCGTTTGTTGTATTAATGTGAGTGTGACTTTCTGATTGTTGGCTGTGCTGAACAGTGAATTTATGTTACATCTGTAAGAAAGATGGAGAGAGGCTTTGGACAAGGGCCTGGAGGGACAGGACAGGGGGAACGGCTTCAAACTGCCAGAGGGCAGGGAGAGATGGGATATTGGGAAGGAATCCTTCCCTGGGAGGGTGGGGAGGCCCTGGCACAGGTTGTCCAGAGGAGCTGTGGCTGCCCCATCCTTGGAAGTGTCCAAGGCCAGGCTGGATGGGGCTTGGAGCCACCTGGGCTACTGGGAGGTGTCCCTGCCCATGGCAGGGGGTGGAATGGCATGAGATGGTCTTTAAGGTCCCTTCCCACCCAAACCATTCCATGATTACAAAAGAGGGATTGCAACTGGTTATATTAATTATTCCCTTAAACCAATAAAACCCCAGTGTTCTTAACTGTAAAGAACCCCTCTGCAGTAGAACAGTGTCAGCTGGTTGTGTTTCTTGGGCTGCTCTGGAAGAACTGTGTATTTGAGAAACAGTCATACATAATCACATATAACGTATTTTTTTTTCACCCAGCAAAGTCCCTGCTGCAGCAGAAAGCCTTCAGGAGCCTCACATCTTGATCTTCCACTTGCTCTGCACAGGGTGGCATTTACAACACTGTCACCTTAGGTCTGCCTGTAGCCCTTATTTGTTATATTTGGATGTATCTGGACAATTAATTTTGAGAATGTGAGAGTTTTCTTTGGTCTCTGGTCAATAGGCTGAATATCTTTTGGTTACAGTCCTTGATACTTCAGGACTTCTAAAAAAAGAGAAAACCAGAATAAAGCCCAAAATGATGCTCAGCTGGGAAGGCTGAGTAACTTCTGCCCTGCAGAGAGGGGGGAGAATAATCACTTCCTTTTGCCTGTAGTGGAAAAATCTGTATATTGTATGAGTTTCTGTTTGATTCTTTTTTTTCTTTTCAGCTCTAGCTTGAATTAAAGTGGAGTCAGCTCCTGGAGCCTCCTGATGAAACCCCTTAGCTTTTGAAGTGTAGCAGGACTCCTTTTTTTCTACTTCCTAATGATTCTGTAGGATGTAGTTTTCGGATGTTTACAGGAAAAATACACAACTTTAAGTTTTTGTGCCTCCCCAGATTGTCCTTGGTCTCAAATTTTCTGCAGCAGTCACTTGTATTGCAGCATCTAAGATGATGTACTGGTTTTTTTATTTATTTATGTTCCACACAGCTTTATTATCCTCTGAGGCTCTTGAGCAGGGCTGAAAGTGCTCCCAGTATCCCGGGGTTACATAGTCCCACCCACAAGTGAGGATTCCAGGAAGTAATGTCAGGGATTGCTTTCGGTGATGTGGCAAAACGTTTCTGTTTGGAATCGAGTTTATTTGGCCTGTACCTCCAAGGGAGCTGTACAACCCAGTTAAGCCTAACTGATAAGGAAAATAAAGCTCTTAAATCGGTAGCAGAAGCATGGACTGAAAAATAACCCCCTTGGTTCATGTTTTTACTGGAGTTCGGGCCCTTTGACTGCAGAGTTTTGCTCCTGCAGAAAACTTTCCTGCTGCTGCTCAGCTCTTCATGCTCAAGAGACAGAGAAAGTCGTTGCCTTCTTTCTGGTGTGAGCAAGGTTCTGGGTCTGGTGCTTTGGCAGAGTCTGGAAGCACTGATGTGCAGTCCTGAACTTCCTTGTTCACTGTCTGCTTACTGAGCACTTAAAATCCAAAGCAGCTTTAAAAAAAATATATGTATATTTATTTTGGTTTTGTTCTTTGCCTTTAGAGACTGAGGGGGCAGGAGGGAGGTGCTGCAGGTCGTGTCTCACCATTTAGGTGTTGTAACTCAGCCTCTGCCTTAGCAAGGGGATGTCCAACCAGGCTCCTTCCTGCATTTCTCTATGGGTTTCTTTATTTCCCTCCCAGAATGGACTGCATCCTCTCTTGCCTTTGTAAAACACCCTGTTCTTTGCTGTCTTGGACAATTACTTTAGGAAAAATTTAATTCATTTTTGCATAAAAATTCTCTTTGAGAATACTTCGAACAGTGCAAGCCAAAAGAACATTGTGTGTAAATGCTGGTTCAGAGAATGTGCTTTAAAGCTTTCTGAGCTCAGATTTTGGGTCTCAGTGTTCCCTGTGTCCCATGTTTTGTTTCCACAGCCACCATGTCAGAAGGGGACAGCATTGGGGAGTCTGTGCATGGAAAACCCTCCGTGGTCTATAGGTTTTTCTCAAGACTTGGACAGGTTGGTTTGGGGAAGGATTTTTCTGACTGCTTTAGGAGTAGATCTCACTGTGGCTCCTTAAGCTCATTACTTTTTGGATGAGTTGTTAAAATGCTAAAATCTTCAGATTTCTTCTGAAGCCTTTAAAAACTGATAAATATTATTACACGTAGCTTACTGGAATATTTAAGGGGTGTATGTATGACATTGCACAGTGAAAATATATGTTGTCAAAAACAAGGAGTGACTTCAGATTTCAGGTCAAATTCATCTTAAGGAAAGTAACTTGCATGAGATACAGAAATGTTAAATTGCTGTACAATGCCCCAAGCATTAGGGGTTTCATAAAAACACGGAACTTTTCAAAGTACAGTTACGTGTGATTCAGTTTATTCATGAAGAATACAGATATTTCACGTTACTGCCCTTCCCAAAATAGTCTTCCCAAAGGCTTCTCTGTGCCAATGCTGCCCTGTAATGAACTGTGCTCACTGTGCCTCCTGTATTTCACGTGTCCCTTTGTTTCCTCCCAGATCTACCAGTCCTGGTTAGACAAATCCACCCCCTACACCGCCGTGCGATGGATTGTAACGCTGGGGCTGAGCTTTATCTACATGATTAGAGTTTATTTACTGCAGGTGAGCACTGCACTTACTGCCAAGGGATTTTGACTTATCACTCCTGGCCTGTGTTTCCTGTTAAGAGCATTTTCGAAGTGTGGTGTTACTTCAGAACCACGTGTGGGGTCGTTTAGCTCATGGTAGAAGGTAAATTGGATAACCTGAAGAGAGAGCAGCTCTTGTGTACATGAGGGATTTGCACTCCTCTTGTGTTCTAAGACTTGTTTTGATAGGTGAGAATTGTTAATGCTTTTATTTAATATTGTTAATATTGTCAGAATTGTTAATATTTTTATTTTTGTGTTGTTAATATTCTAGTCCAGAAACCTTTCAGTTAAGGTGAGGAGGTAGAAAACCTTCTCAAGGAAGCAAAGAACCCAGGTTGTTTAATCTTGTTAAAAAAGAAGTATCAGCAAATGTCTTTCAGGAAGACTTTAACCGTGGCTGTTCCTCCCTCCCTGTGCAGGGTTGGTACATTGTGACATATGCCTTGGGAATCTACCACCTAAACCTCTTCATAGCTTTCCTGTCGCCAAAGGTAGACCCCTCTCTAATGGAAGACTCAGGTATGATGAACAGTTCATTTTGCCACAGTTGAGAACTTAGCCAAACTTCCAGATCCCTTGGGCTGATGAAGTCTGTAAAGATGTGCAATGTCAGCAGGACGTTGTATTTTTTAGACTTGGAAAAAAAAATCTGTGCAGCTTCACATCAAGAGTTACCATAAAATTTGTCCTCTCTTACGTGGGACTTGAACATATTCCACATTGTATTAGTTTTCTGTGTTCTGAAAGGAGCTTTATGTGACTTAAATTCTCCCCATAGTGACCTGGCACTCATTTCTGTTCCTTATTTTCTTTTGGGGAATCAGTGCTTAGTTAAACTGTAACTGGGATTGATCTAAGTCTAGCAGTGGAAATTGGGTGTGGATTCATTTTGTGATTTTTTTTTTTAGTGGTTTTTTTAAGATAAAAAGTAAAAAAAAATCAGAAGTCTGCATAGTGTGGAAAGCTACTGTGAGGGGGTTTGTGGTTTGGTTTTTTCCCTGTTATTTTCAGATGATGGTCCTTCCTTACCTACAAGGCAAAACGAAGAATTTCGGCCTTTCATTAGAAGGCTCCCAGAATTCAAATTCTGGTGAGTGGATCCGTCTGCCCGTGCTCTGGCTTTGAAAAATACAAATACCTGCCTCTAATGAGTGGTAGCTGGGCTCGAAGGACTGATTGTGGCTGTTGTTTTCCAGGCACTCTGCCACTAAAGGAATCCTGGTCGCCATGGCGTGTACGTTCTTCGAGGCTTTCAACGTGCCTGTGTTCTGGCCCATCCTGGTGATGTACTTCATCATGCTCTTCTGCATCACTATGAAGAGGCAAATCAAGGTAACTCCCCAGCAACAGGGAGCAGCTTTTGTGGGGGCAGGAGGTGCAGCTTTGTTCCAGCCTGGCCATGCCCTTGGCCGTTGGGGTGGGAAATGTGCTGCACACACTTGTGGCCCTGCAGCAACTCCAGCAGCCAGCACCTGGACACGAGTTGTTTGTGTTGTACATCTGCAGCACTGAGCAGCTTTTATTCTCGCTTTCAAAAGGTTTTGATTTTAGAATGCAAGATCAGGTCTTTATGCAGGTTCTCATCCACTTCCTGTCCTAACTGTGGCTATTTTTAATTAAGAGGTGTGGTACAATCTCTGATGGGTGAAAAGGGAAGTTCTGACAAGTTGGTGCAAGAAAGTAGGTGAGGGAAAGAGGAAGCAGAACAGAGACAACTCATCCTGACCATTTAAACAAGTTACTTATGGTTTGTTGGCATTTTAAAAAGCTATTTTTTTTCCAGACATTCAGAATTTTGGATAAAAACTGTGATTTGAGTGGGAAATTTAAGATTAAAGGGTAGTAAAGAATTAGTTCCTCTGTGCTCTGTCCAGTTTCCTGTGGTCCCTCAGTCAGTGACCTTCACTGTACTGTATGAGGTGTTGGGTACACCCAGATTTGAGATTTGTGAGGCTGATCTCATACACCTGTTTGGATTTAAACTGGTGTAGGATTAGCTATCTCATTACCTTTACTAAGAACTGCCTTTCTAGGGGACGATGTGCATTATAAAACATTTTGTCTAAATATTCCCCAAGTTTCTTGCCTCAACACTTGATGTTTTCTCTTTGCAGCACATGATAAAGTACAGATATATACCCTTCACACATGGCAAGAGGAAATACAAAGGGAAGGAGGATGTGGGGAAGACCTTTGCCAGCTAGAGGGAGCAACACCCTGTTGACCAGTTCTACTGCTCACTAAAGGAACGATTTTGAGCCATTGTAACAATGCCTTTTTTCTTCATAAAATGATTAACAGAGTGGTGACAAAGCAGTTGAATTTTCATTTTACGAGGATCTTGCTATTTTTATCTGAAGTATCAGCTCAGTTTCTTGAGGAAACTGGCATTCTAACCAAATTGCATTGAGTTCATTCTCTTTTTGGAAGAAGTTGGAGAAACTTTGGATAATCCCACGGATCTGGGATAACGTATTCCTTTCAAGATCCATTGCACTGGAGAGGTTAATGGCCTAGAGCTGGATGTTTTTACGTAGTTCTCCTGCTCACCATCACCCTGAAGTGCTGGGCACATCTGTGGAGGAAAGTGTAAGCTGGCACACGTGATGCTGTTTTCTGCTTCGGGGCCGTGTGCTGTTCTCATAGAAACCTTCAGTAGACTTAAATAGCTGCAGAACTTAAGCCAGTTTCCTAAATGCATGGTATTACTGAGTTATAACCCAATAGGTAGGAATAAGAAATCTACTAAATTATGGGTTTGCAGTAGGGGAAAAAAATACTCATTTAGCTTCTAAAGCAACTCGTTTGTGTTGGGTTTCAATGCCAGTTTCACTGTTCCATCTCCGAGCAGATGCTAAAATTGGGCTCTTTCGTGATGACTCAGAACTTTGTTCAAACTCTTATCACAATTTCCTTTGAGGACCTGGAATTATAAAAATATATATTTTAATTGTTCTTAGCTGGAGTTTCTTTCGTACTTAATGGTTTCATGAATAATTTAAGCTGACTTCATGCAGCCCCACAGAAAGTACCCAAACTGGCCAGAACAGACAGTGGTGGGGGTTTTAACACAGATTTTCATTTTATAAGAGGGGGGGAAAATAAGACATAAATGACCTGCATGTAAACTTTTTCATGTGATACGACTGCAGTTTTATTAAGTGACTTTTTAATTCCAAAATTTATTAAAAGACAGTGTTCCCCTTTAATTGATCTAACAGCATTTATGGCTCCTTTTCAGTAATGGTTACCCTCAACTTACCTTCATGCAATGCCTTTTCCAACTCCTCAGGGACCATTCACTTGCAGAAGGTAGGAAAAGATCAGCTTTTTGAAGATTCTGAATGGAGAACAGTGGCAGCTTCAACACACACCTAACTGGGAAATAGATGTAGGCACCTTTTCCTCTGGTTTTGTCAAGTGAAGTCTTTGTGGAGCTCTGGAATTCAGCAGTCCTGGGAATATGACAGGTAGTTTTAGCTCACATTGACCCCTTGCTTTCTGTTTGTTTGCATGTGTTTGTTTTATTTTAGCAGTGTGGAAACTAGGAATGTAAACACTTAAAATTATGGAAACAGGATCCAGAACAGGCCTTATAAAAGCACCAGTCGTGGATGTGGTTTGTTGCCTAAAAACGTGAAAGCCCTGACTTGGAGAAGCTGTTTTCAGGCTTGCTGGAGTTTCTGAATAATATGGACAAATCAGGGAGAAAACCAGGACATTTATTAGTATTAAAATTCCCAGCTGGGATGACTCCTTCTGAACAGCTGAGTGTTAACAACACTTTTTAGAAACACATTTTTATATGGTCAGGAACCGTGTCCAAAGAGACAGAAGGCTAGAGGCAGAGAGGGCTTTATTTGCAACCCAGGACTGAAGTGCCACCTTGCATGGGCATTTGCAGGTCCTTGAAGCCTTTCCTTGGCCCAGCTGGGGCTGTGTGGCAAGTACAGAGTGGGAGCTGAGGCCCTGTCAGGGCCCAGGACGGGTTTGTCCTTCAGAGCTGGTAGTGCCGTAGGTAGATCAGCTTCTGGGGATGGAACTTCTCTCTGCACAGTGGGCACTCTGCCTGCAGAAAAGAGATCAGAGACAGGACATACTGAATAGTTCTACTGAAAAGTTTAAAGACATCCAAATATAACTTCAGCTACTTTTAGAAAATAATCAGCATCCAAAATTCACAAACCATTTTTTCAGTCCTGTTTGTGGTACGAGCTTTTGCCACATAAAGCACTCTGAGCTGGCCCAGTTTAAGCTGCTCAGTTTATTTATATATAATTTAAATGTATTTATAAATATATTTTATATATTTATAAATATAATTCCCCTGTTTATAAATGTTTACATGTAACCTTCACAATGTAACCTTGGTCGTTCTGTTTCAGTAAATATGTCCTGGTAACTCTGGGTGCCTCAGTGAGGGAAGGGGTACAACAGCCAGGCTGAGGGGTGTTTTCAGGTGGAGGTTTCAGCGGTGTGTGCCTGTCCCTGCACTCACCCTGGTGTTGCACCAGGCAGTGATGCACTCCCAGCAGAAGAGGTGCCCGCAGGGGGTGGCTGTGCTGTGCCTCCGCTCCTCCAAGCACAGGGTGCAGCGGGACTGGCGCCCAGGAGCCTTGTCCTTGCTCGTGTTTCTAATGAACAGAGTCACAGGTTAATGATGCAGCCTGCCTGGAAGAGAGATTTGGTAACACCATCCTAAAGTAACCACCATCTTCAAGTATTAACCCTTGCTCAGAACCACCAAAGCATGAAAACTAAGAGATGCTTAAAACAGCTAGGAATTAACTTTGCTAACTAATTAAACATAACATCAAGTTCTAACTTAAATCAGTGTGTCAGTCCCGTGTTCCCCCTGTCCATGGCAGCTCTGCCATTCCCACCACTGCTCCCCCCTCTTTCCTAGTAAGTAAAACCACCTCTCACTTCTGGTGGGCGAGGTTGCGGTGCAGCTTCCACTCCTGCCTCGCCCTCTGCTTCTGCTTGAAGCTGTACACCTGAACTCCAATGGTCAGCAGGAGATGGAAGAGGGAAATTATTCCAAGGAACTTGTAACTTGTCCGGACACTCTGATCTTCTCCCTGCAGTCCTCCAAAATGCAGCTGTGGGATTCACAGAAACAGAGATGTGGTTTTACGAAACTATTCCCCCCCTCTTTCAATAAACTTGATTTGGGATTCTCATTTCTGTCCAAAAAATTGACATATTTGTAGGGCTTCTCAAGCTGCTGTGTCTGAGGAGGTCTGATCACCTTCAGTCAGCCAGGATTTAGCTGCTGGCTATGCAGGATCAGTTGTCTGTCTGTCCATCAAAACTGCAGCTTTAATTGTTTTGATTTTCTTGTGTCACTGAGCAGTCAGACACCTCTTTTCCACACCAACACTGGGAATTGTTGAGGAGTCTTGTGTCTATAGGCACTTCTAGGCCAGTGGCTGATGGGTTTTTTTGCAAAGATACAAAATTAAGCTCTTCTTATAGAAAAATGCTCTATAAATGTGCACTGGTTTTTGTTCAGAACTATATTTCAGTATTTCCTGTGGGTTTATTAAGTCCCTTCTCACTTTTGCTGTATTTGTGGCAGACACACTGCAGTTACACAGGGTCAGAACTTGCAGCTTCTGACATTCACATTTATTACCTGTAACCTCTCGACTGCAGGGATGCAAAAGACTTCCCTCCCATTATAATCACCCACAGCCAAATCCCTATCCCTGTTACACACGTGGCATCCCAGGAGAGGCCACAGCAGGGCTGTGGACACCACATCACTCACACACGGGACCAGGAACACGTCACTCACATACGAGATGCCCGCGACCCTTTTCGAGAGGTGGTAGAAGGTGCCGTGGATGTAGAAGAGCGCCAGGTGGAGCCGGTGCAGCAGGGGGATGGATTGTTTCAGGACATACACAGCTTGGGAGGCTGTTTTCCTCTGCTGCTCCGGGAGCTGCCCCAGCCGCCTGCGGATCCAGCTGCGCAGGAAGGTCCTGCTGGGCAGTGCCGGTGCTGGGCCGCTCCCGGGGCTCCGGGACTCCTCACCCTCCTCCTGCAGCTCGTGCTCCAGGTGCAGCAGGGCCTTCTCCAGGCAGTAGGGCACCACGGTGTGCAGGGAGATGAAGGCGGCCCGGCGGAGCAGAGAGGGCACCTTCTTCCTGCTGGGGTCGACCTGAATGATGTTCACGTACTCCTCGCCCAGAGTCTGATACCCTGGATAAACGTGCAACAGAGACCAGGGTGAGATGGCAACTGCAGGATCCGTCTGTGGGGACGGGCTGCTCAGCTCACAGCTCAGCAGGCTTTGCACTCTGAGAAATAATTGCATTTTTTCGTGTTTAACAAGTGTTTTGGTTACATCAGCATCTGCAGCATCGGTATCAGCAGCGGATGGAGGACTAAAGCGGGGTACCTGTCATGGTGTCAGACAGCCCTTTTGTAAAAAGCTTTTGCTTTTAGAAGAACATGAATTTGTGCTGATAAAGTGCTTGGACAGTTTAGTGGTTTCATGTTTAATAAAAGGTGTTTAAACAAACCTCCTCATTAAAGAGGAGTGGAGCAGTGGAGCAGCCTCAGCAGGTGATCCCCAGCACAGCCGCTGTCACATATTGGGGGAAACGACAGAGAAATGATAAAAACTGGTAGCAAAGGTTACCTGAGAGCGTGGTGAGCACGAAATAGGCCACATCGGAGAGCAGCTCCACCTCCCGCCGCCACTGCAGCCACGGCCGGGCACCTGCGGGACGGGGCCGCTGTCACCGCACCCGTGCGACCCGGGCGCTGCTCCCGGGCGCGGCACCGGCCCCCTCGCCCCCTCCGCCCCCCCGGGCATTACCCGCCAGCCCCCGCAGCGCGGTGCCGGCCCCGCTGCGCAGCCCGGCCCGGTACAACTCGTCCTTCTGCCCGCCCCGCACCAGCCGCGCCGGGCCCGCCGCCGCCATCGCCCCCCCGCGCGGACGGACACGGCGTGCGGCCCGAGCGGCGGCGGCACCGCGGCACCCCCGGCACGGGCGGAGCGCCCGCGCGCCGCGCAGGGATATCGCGTCACCGCGGCGGCGTGAGGGGGCGGGAAAAGGGCGGGAAAAGGGGAGGGGAAAGGGGGAAAGGGGAGGGGAAAGAGGGAAAGAAAAAGGGGAGGGGAAAAGGGGGAAAGGGGAGGGGGAGAGGGGAGAGAAAAGAGGGAGAGGGGAAAGGAAGGGAAAGGGAAAAGGGCGAGAAAAGGAGAGAAGAAAGGGGAAAGGGAGGGGAAGGGGCTCCGGGGCCACCCAACACAGGGCAAGGGAGGTGTTTGGTGTCCGGTGTCCCAAAGCGCAGCTCCCGAGGGCTCCGGGCGGGCGCAGAACGCCCCGGTCCGCACGGACAGCCCCGCTGGGAGCGGGTGCGGCACAGCCGGCGCTGGGGACGGTTCCCTCCGCAGCTGTGGGAGCGATGGAATCGAGGGGAACCGCTGGGGCCTTTTGTGTAGCGCAACAATAGAGGGCGCGCCTGCATAAGGAAAAACCCCGCGGGAAAGGGGCTCTGGAATGGGACCTTCCCACGTTTAACTTTTGAGGATCTGCCGCGTCCCAAGAGACTTGAAGCTGCCACCCTAAACGACAACATTAAAAAAAAAACAAACCAAAAAACAGATTTAAAATTAGTTGACCAATCCTTGAATAATTTTGTTCGGAATTCCAGTTCGTTCCCAGGTGTTTCGGTGTTCGTGGTTTCCACGGTGCCTCTCACGTGTCTCAATTGCTGAGAAAAATACCAAACGTGGGAAGAGTGTGATTGAAATTAGAGCACTCGATAACTCTTCTCACCACAAAAATATTGGTTGCTATTTCGACAGGCAGAACAAGAAGTGCATCCTGACCACGGTTTCATTTTGCTGCTGACTTATCTTAGGGCTAGATCCAGGTTGTGAACACTTGTTAGAGGAGTCGACCCTTGTGCTAGGCATTTGTTCTCTGTATGAGAGAGAGGTGTTTTATTAAGTGGGCAGGGTACATATTTATTGCTGTTTTATTGAGGTGGGTGAATATTGTGTTCTCATTTCATAGGTCAAGAAAGCAAAGAAGAGCTTGAGAGCTTTTTTTTTCCAAAGCTGAAATCCTGGCTAATGACCACTTAACTATTAGATTGGAAACCATTTATGAAGCTGAAGACAAGTTCAGGCATCTGAAGGTCAGATTTTCACTCCTTAAAAGTTTGTTATTTGGGGGGGATTGTGTGGTAAATGACACTCTGTTTCTTTTTGGTGGAGTTAATTATTTTTAACAGCACAGTCAAAGTGTGGTTTCTGTGCAGACTTAATTTCCATGGGATGCTTCTCTGCTTTTCCTTCTAACAGACCCGACAGGGGAGTGAGTTGCTGCACCGACGTTACCACAAGGAAGTCCAAAATGTAAAACAAACTCGGTGCACAGCAATGATTAACTTTTCCTCCCACAAGCTGCTTGTCTGTGCATTATAAAATATGATTTTACCTCCGCGGACCTGTTAGGAGAGAAGAGGTTCGGAGTGCAGCTTTCAAACAGGGCAGCAGGCAGATGTTTCAGTTCCCAACCTGAAGAACAGGTTCTGCAGATGGAAAGGGAACGAAACGTCTGTGCAGGATTGTTACCACCCTCCGGTCCCTTCTGCCTCCTCCCACTTTGAACTTGTTACCCTGGAGCTGAACTGTTTGAACAGGGGCTGTAAAGCCGCTTTGTGATCAGAGAGCTGAGAGCCCTCAACATGTAAAACCGGGGCGGGATTTCGCTCCCTCCCCGCAGGTCCCTCCTCCCGTTTTCGTCCCGGGGATGAAGGTCCCGATGTTCCGCGCACAGGAGCCGGGACAGCCCGTCCGCCCAGGAGAGACAGAGGTGTGTGCTTGGGGTTTGCTTGGCTACTTTCTCTTCCAGCGAGCATTTTGGTGTAGTTTTAACACTTTTCCTCACTCTTGGTCTTAGGAACAAAGTTTCTAAGGGGCTACCGCAGGAATTGTCCAGCCTTGGGCTTGTGAGAGTTTGCTACTACTTTTGCTTTTGTCTCTCTCTCTTTTTTTTTTTTTTTTTTTTTTTAGGAAGAGAGAGAATGAAAAGAGCATCATGTCTAATGCTTGTTTTGTTTTGGTCCTTGGAATTCTGTTAGTCCTAGGTTTTTAGACTCTGAGCTTGTAGGGATGAAGCAAACTTCATTTGTGATTCAGGTTTAGACTTTTCTAACTGGAGAAATGCATTTTCTGGTGTGAGAAACCAGTGCATTCACTCTGAAGTGATAACCTGAGCCCTGAGCTTTCACAGGTGTGCTGAGCCAGAACGAAAAGTGACTTGGATAGGAGAGGTTGGATATAAAAGAAACTTCAGGTATTTAAATAAAATACTGGTTAAGCAATATAACGTGGCTGGTTCTGTGACTGAACAGCAAAGTCTTAACTTGGAAGGAAAGGCATGCACAACACTTTGAAAGAGCATGCATTTCTTTTTCTCTTTTTTTTGGTCATTCTTCTGGGCTATGGAGAAACCTTTTATGGCAGGAAAGAACAGAAAATTCCGGGTTACAGTTGCAGAGATATGGCAAATAGTAAGGATGGATGGATTGCCAGTGCTGCATCTGCCTCCAATGCCTCGGGCTCCAGAGTTTAGATGTAGGTCTGAAACATACCCCGAATCCTCAGGGTGATAATTTCTACAGTCATGTTTTGTTTCATGGCAGAGGTGGGTTAACTGCTAAAAAATAACCTAGAAGTAAAGTATGATTCACTCCTGACTGTGGTTAGTCTGAGATAGGAAACTGATGCCATGTTCAGAATGTAGCTCAAAGTTAACTCGCTTCTTTATTGTTCAAAAGAATGTGGTCAAAGTTTTGTCTATTAAGAGAGCTTTTTCTGTCCTTACTGAGCGGGAAGATACTTCAGCTGGGGAGAATTGTCTTTTGCCCAGTAAGATTAGCTGTGGGGAACAGTTTAGTGCAAATGAAGGACAGGGCTTGTGAGGGAAGGTCGGTGAGGGCCGAGGAAATGTGAGTTATCTCATTGCAGGCCAGGCTGGGGGGGGCTCCTGCCTTCTGAGGACCTCAGTGCCAGTGTGAGGGACAGGGAGAGGTGTTCCCTGGGCTCTGAGCTCCTTGGCAGGAGCACTGCCTGGTACAGGCTCTGCTCTGGGGCACCGAGGGCTCACTGTGTAAAGAACTGAGGGCACGACCAGGTACAGACACGTTTGACACAGCAGAGCAGTTAACAGGGGCTTCTTCATTTAACAAACTCTCCTACAGAACTACCTCTGTCACAGAGAATACATAAACCTGTACAACTGAACCATGAAACACTAGGGGCCTGCTGACTCTTATCCTGTGTTGGGAAGATGTGCTCCTGTAATGCATTGTATTTTGCTCGTTCTCAGCTCAAAAAAATCTATCATTCTGATCAGTAGTTTGTCTAGTCTTTATGTTAGTCTTGGAAAGTTATTTTTTTTTTGTCCTCCCAGCTTATGTCCTCTCCTCTTATAGAGCCACAAGTCTTCTAGGGCCACAGATACATGGATTTTTTGTTAACTCATGCTTTGTTATTGGTAAGTAAAAAAGACTTTTCAAGGGAGTGTCTTGCTTGCAAATTTTGGTGAAAACCATTAAATTCATGCCCTAGAGACCACCGCAAAATTTTTAGCCATGTGTTGCTTCTGGTTGCTTTTTGTTCTGGCCTTGCAAAAAAATGATGATAATGTTCTAGTTTATGGCCAAGCTCCTTCTACATTATCTGAAAAGGCTTTTGTTTTTTTCTTATGTGACCTTCACCATTTCTGTAATTTAGCTGAATTAAAAGCTACTCCACACTCACCCTAAAGTGTCTGAGAGCACCTTGATGAATGGTGCTGCAGGAACAATAAAGCAATAAAAAATATAGAGTGTAGGGTTCTGTACTCACAATTTCAGAACACCACGATGTCAGTTTGGTTTTGAAATAAATTGTACAGAGCCCTCAGTTCCTAAATATAGTGTTTGAAGGGGCCAAATTGTTTGTGAATATCACTGGAACTTGTTCATTTGTCCAGAGCTGAGAAAATGGCTGTATAAATGAACTTGAGTGGGTAATAGGATGAGGCTGAAGAGATTTTTTGGTAAAGACAGTCTCTCAGTTACTGAGGATCAGCTGAACTGACTGCAACACAATTTTCCTGCACCCAGATATCTCAGTTCTGCATTGGTTATCCCCAAAATGACCCACTTCTTCCCATGATAAGCCTAAATTAATCTGATCTTACAATTGAAATAGATTCTGGAAGAAGAAAGAATCTTCTTTCCCTTACTTCCATTGTCCTGACCTTCCCTGGGAGTTCAGCTCTGCTCCCACGGATCCCCCTGGCTCTGTGGATGGTGGCAAACCCTCCCGTCCCTCACTGGGGTCATTCCTGACGGCAGCTGTGGAAGGAGCAGCAGGAGCAGGCCAGGCCATCAGGGGCAGCTGGTGGAGAGGAAAGCCCTGTGTGACACGAGCCAAGCCCTGTGCCAAGGGGACAGCTGTTAGTGACCACCTGGGAGAACATCTCAGCCCTGGGTTTGCTGCAAGTCACTATGGAATTCTGGTCTCCAAGGACTCTAAATCTACAGGGAATTTCCAAACCTCTTCTTCATTGTTTAATCTGCCTGCATTTTGTGGGGGTGGAGCACTTCCCCTCAGCCCAGTGGGTGCACAGCAGAGTCATTGGACAGGTACCTGAGCAGTGCAGGCTGTGACAGATCTTTACACAAGCTTAGGCAGAGTTCTGAGTTTCCTGCCTCCCGTTTTTCTCTGCCTCACTGTCTGTCAGGCACATGAGGCTGGCTGAGGGGAATTCTGGGTGCAGGCAGCAGGGCAAGCACGACCTGAGCGAGGTTTGCAGGTCCATCTGCATCAGAAACACAGCATGAAAGTTGACAGGTTGATTTTTGTGTACCTGGTTCTGAGCTGGCCCCACAGTTTTTGTTGTTTATCACAGCCCCACTTGTTTCCAGTTAATTAGGGAATGGCTCCTGGAGACTCTTCTGACATCTTCACAGTTGTCAGGGAGCTCTGGATTGCCTCAGGAATTACAAGGGAAATCAGGTGGGAAGGTGAAGGAGCTTTCCATGTTAACATTGCTGGGAGAGACTGATGTGCTGCAGAGCCTGAGCAGTTCCCATCCCCTTGGCTGTGTTTGCCAAAGGCCGTTATGCACAAACTTGCAACTCTGCTTTTTGTGCTGAACCTGGTGTTCAGAGATGTCTCTTCCCAGCTTTCCCTGCAAGACTACTTACCATAAGGTAACTTAAAAGAAGCTCCTCCTTGCCCCTTCTCCCCTTCAATGTGACTCTCCCCTACAGCTTGTTATTCCAGATTTCCCAGTGCCCTTAGATGCTGGAATGTATTTTCTGGAAGTTTTCTCTGCCTTTGACTGAAAACATGTAATTCGTGTTCTATTTAATTAAACAAGAGCAGAGCAAGGAATGGAGCCCGAGGAAACAGTGGCAGCTGCAGTTGAGGTGCCTGGAAGAAGCTTTTATTGCCTGCAGAGGAGAACCTCAAAAACACAACTTTGGGATGTGTTATGATGATGTTGTTCAGTGGGATTGCTGCAAGAACGAAGTGAGATGTTTTCTAGTTGGTTTGGTGCGTCAAGGATGTGACCACACTGGGTTGTAGGAGGCAGGTGGCTGTGAGGGGAGGGAGAGGGGCTCTCAGGTGGCTGGAAGTGCCAGGAAGACTCTCATGAACTGCCTTGGCTTGGGAGTGAGCCTTGGCTAAAGATGGGGTTTCCCAACTGTTGTACTGCCCACTTAGAGCTGCCCTCTGCCCTGGGCATGTGGGCTCTGGGTGTTCTGTTTGCAGAACACGGAGTGGGTTTGGAGCTGTGTGCCTTGGGCAGTGAGATTGCAGTCTGTGGGTTTGGGTTTGGATCGTCTGTTAAATAACTTCATAGGCTTTTTGTCTCCTACAGTGACCTATCCTGCTTCTGTGGGCTTAGACAGGTTCTGAGGGAGATGAGGTTATGGGAGTAATGTTATTTATTGACTAATGAGGTACTGAAGTCCATGATAAGGTGGTGAGCAAAGCAGAGCTGGACTTTGACATTTATCGGACCAGGACTTGCTACCTTGTATTTCCCATTTGTGCACGTCTCTGTTTGGCAAAATGAGAATGGACTGAGTGGTTCCCAGACCCCTTCCTGCTAATGAAAAAGGAGATTCGTTAATTTAAGAAATTAGTTTGGATGTTTGGCAAAAGAAAACATTTAAAAAATGCAGCCTCCTCGTGGGGTTGCCAAGTGTGAGTGTGTTTTTTCTTGTCTGCAGTGTTGGGGTCTGGCCCTACCAGGCACCCTCAGAAAGCTGAGTGTTTGCCACTGACTTGGGAAAGGGACACAAGTTGCCACCTCCATTCTAAGTCCCCCAGTACAAGTTATTCCTTAATATCAGTGCAGCAATAAACTGCTGCATGGAACTAAAGCACTTTGGTTAAAGCTCATAGGCATTATTCTTAAAAGAAATTCCTGCTCCTTTAGATGAGTTTGAAGAAAAAAAATAATAATAATAATAAATCAGTCTTCTGGACAGTGACCAAGACTGGCAGCATAATTGACAGCAGGAACATTATCAGAATTATAGATCACTTGATTACAAGTGGCATTGGAGCCATAGTCTATCTCCTCCTCAGCATGACTCACAAATTCCCAAGTGAGCAGAGCCATTTCCAGAGTATCATTTCCCATCTGTCTCCAAACAAGGAGATCTTCCTCTCCCCATTTCTCCTCTGAGGCTGTTCGTTTTTTGTGGTCTGTAGTACAAAACCTGTATTTTCAAAGTACTTTTGACTCAAGCTATTGGGTGAGATTTAGAGCTTTGCTTAATGAGTTCCCTTTGCTCTTCTAGTAGAAATTTCCAGTTCTCCCTTGCTAATATGAAATGTAAATGTTCCTCAGAAGCAAGAGGCTGTTGTGTGCTGTTTCCATTGTCACTTCAGACAGTCTGGGAGCTGGTGAGTGATAAATAATGCTGGTGAAACCGAGAGAGGTTTTGGCAATTTGGGATAAATAGAGAAGGGGATTAGAAACAAGTCCATCCCCTATATATAGAAATTGTTGCAAATGCCACGTTTGGTTTCATAAAGTCATATGGCACAGTCCCTATGAACCTGAAATCAAGAATTTGGGTTTAATAATGTCTCCTTCCTTGCATAAGGAATATTCAGTTACATCATTCAACAAAAATGCAGGGCTCTCTGGCATGTGCAGCTCCAGCTCAGGCTGCAAGGGGCGGGTGAGGAAAAGCTGACAAATGTTGAGTGTTCCTTTCAAGTGGGATGACTCTGTTCTGGGTGAAGGTGAACCCATCAGGCTGCCAGCAAGGTATTCCCAAGTCCTCTCTTCCTGACTGCCTTTTCCCCACTTTCCCCTTCCATTTTTGGCCGAGTCCTTTGCCAGAGGACTGGGTGGCATGTCAGGGTGTTCTGTGTGTGCTCTGTCCCTTGGGAAAAGGAATGTTGGCTCACACCCTGAGGTGTGGGCTCACCCCTGTTCCATAGGACTGCACCAGACTCCTTTCATTTGGCTGCTCCCTGGCTGTGCAGTGACATGCCCGGGCGTGCAGGTTATCTGGGATGGAATTGCCCGGGAAAGGAGCCGCATTCCTCCAAACGAGCAGCGTGGCAGAGGGAACCGCAGCGCAGCTTAAAAGCAAAGCCCGGCTCTCACATTTAAATGCTCTAAAGTAGTTTCTTTCCTCTCCCATTTGGTAACACTTTGATCTTTTATCCATTGATCTGCTTCCTGATCAAACCGTTCAGGTTGAAGTGCCTCAGTTTGTGTTTCATCCCCGCTATCAGGGTGTCTGCTCTGGGAGGATATCAGAGCTTGTCTGAGTGCTGGTGGATGCCACACAAAACCTCCCTGAACAAAAGCAGGTCTTGTGGGGTTAAGCTTTAATAGTGCAGTGATATAAAAATGGCTAGAGGATTGTTATGGCATACACAGCTTCTTTTGTCTGTAAGTGATATGTATCCTGCCTCTAGGGCCTAAGTCCCTTTTTTCCAAGGGAATACAGAACCTCACACAATAACACTCAGGTAGGGCTCTTAGCCTGAGCAGTCGGTTCAAATCTTGTTGGTGTGGTCTGAACAGATAGAGTTGCTCTCTTTTGGCTATTTGATGTCTGCTGTCAATGAGCAGTGCTGTTCTCAGAGCCAGAGTGCTTCCCAGTGTAACAAAGATCAAATATTTTCAGAGAATGTAACTGATATTTTCCATTAGACAATCTTCACAAGAAATTTTCCAGGGAAGCCAACTGAGCTCCTTTCATTTGCTTTAATAGGAAGTCTGGCCCCTGAATCTTGTTCTGAGATACCAGTTTGTATTTTTAAGGATTAATTGTGTGCTTTTCCATTGGCACATGGGGACATTCAGTTTGCTGATTTTTTTGTAACAATACAGGTATTCTGAACAGAGAGGGAGGAGAAGAAGGGAACTCTGAGGACCTGTAATAAGCTGTAAAAGGCGGGGCTGAGTGAAGAAAGAACATCTTTTGTATGAAAACAGATGTTCAGAGATCAGCTGCCTGAAGTAGCTTCACTTTCACAGCAGAAAAAAGTAAAGAACATGAATTTGATGTAACTCAAGGCAGTAAAATATTTAATGAGCCACAGAACCATAAAGCACTGCAGCTCATCTGCTTTCACTGAAATGGTGCCAGTCCATGCCAGCAGGAACATCCGTGCCCAGTCACTCTTCCTCACCCTCATGGATATGTTCTTTGGTGCATAATGAGTCACAGTGATTGAACTTCCAGCACAGGAAATGACCCTCCAAAAAACCCCTGAAGCAAAGAGGTGAGAGAGTCTGACAAAGTAACTACCCCCCAGTTCAACTCTCTGAGAAGGACAGGGGCTGATCTTGTATTAAAGCAGTTCCATCTGCCCTGGGAGCTGTGGCTTCCTGCACTCACCTTGGGTTAAACACCCAGTGCACTCGTGCCAGAAATGGCCCTCTGTGGCCAGTGGCTATGGAATTGGGGCTCGGAGCTGCCCAGAGCAGAGGATCCCTCAGGGGCTGTGGGGCAGTGCCTGTCAGCTGTACCCATACCTGCCCAGAGCTGCAGTGGAGCAGCTCCACAAGTGCTGTCCAGTGCACTTTTGGCTTTTGCAGTGGACACAGCTGATTTAAATTCTGAGATGCCATCTAATATCTAGTTTTGGTTCTGTTTTAAAAAAACAACTCAGCTCTGTGTGAGTAAATGTATTTTTGGTGTTGATTCAAGGATTAGTTTAAAAGAAAAAAACCCCCACAAACATTTATTTGGGGATGTGCAAAATGAGTACATGGAAATGTTTGAATTGCTTTTGTTCAGCCTAAAGCAGCATGTTTGCTCTGTATTCCTTTAACCAATTATGTATGTGTCAGAGAATGATGAAGGGGTACAATTACAGATGACAGCACATACAAGGGTATCTTTGATAATCTACTACCTCCAGTCAGTTTGTGAAATGTGCCCTAAGTTGATAATCTTGGTTTTGGTGACTCCAGAATAAACACATTCTTCACCAAATGAATGTCATCCTCTGATATGCCCAAAACTCTTTCAGAGCCACGGGGATGCCCCCCCTGAGCTATTTGCCATTTAAATGTGGAAACAATGATTTTACTGACACTGAATTCCTCCAGGACTAATATTGCTAAGCACTGCTGTGCCGTGGATGAATTTCCATGCATTTGGCTCCACGTGTGGGTGTTACTTCACTGATTGACATGTTCCCTTTCAACAGAGGAGGTTTGGACAACACAGAGCATGGAGAAGGTGGGGCTTGGTGGAAAGATAATGGCAGGGAGGAGGTGACTTCCCAAAGAAGCTGAATGAGGGACCAAAGACAGGACGAGAGGTACAGCTTCAAACAGGCAGGTGCTCCACCAGGGACGTCTCTTACTCAGGGTTTGCTGCAAATGTCTCAACCCCCCTCCTCTATTTCTGCTCACTGCAAATTAATAGTGAGCCTCATGGCCCTCTCTCTTTAAAATAATGTCAAACTGGATCTGTGCTTTCACAACACAACATGTTAGGGCAATGTTTCAGAGCTCAGCTTGTAATTACAAACTGAAGGAGACTCCCAGAGATTCAAACAGTTACCAGCACCAGGTAGGATCCCAGGTCTCTGTCTGGTGTTTTGGAGTGAGCCTTCTTTGACCTTCTTTCTCTGAGGAAGGTGTCCACTGAGAGTTTGGGAAAGCTGGGTCTCCTGTATCCAGTGGGCAGAAGATAGGTGGGAAAAGGGAAGGAGAATGCCAGGCAATGGCAGAGGATGCAGTGCAAAGACAGCAGGTAAGAGGAGAAAGGAGCTTTAGGGGTGAGAGATGAGTGAAGAAGCCAACATCACACAGAGCCCTCAGAGCTGTCCTTTGAGAACACAGCTGAGACAGTCACTTGTTATGCAGAATGGCTGGGTCAGGTGTATGTGTATCTGTTATATATATATTTGTGTGTGTATAAAACGAGCAGTTTGGCTTCTGGAGAAGCTGCTGCTGGAAGAGCAGAGGTTTCTGTGACTACAGAAAATAGTGGTGGGAGGGAAAGAAGAGTTCTGTCTGCTGGGGTCAGTCCATTGTAAGTCATCCAGCTGTGTTCCTGCAGTAAATATTGTACAATAAACACTTTAAGTTTCACTATTTACAAAAATTGTCTTCTCCAGGTTAGCAACATGCAGGAGGTGCTGGGAAGATCCACGGAATGCTGGTGACTCCTGTGCTCCTGGGAAAGGCCATTGCATCCCTGCCGTCAGGGCTGAGCTCGGTGGTTCTTCCTCCACTCTGATACCATAAAGTCTGTTCAATGCATGGAATATGTGGCAGCAGGATTGAAGCAGGACAGTCTCCTGAATGTGGAATTCCAGGGAAGGCACTCACTGTCCCTTCCAAAGCAAGCCGGCAACATCCTGAAATTGTTGCTTTTTCTGGGATATTTTTATTCCTCGCCTGACTCTCTGCAGATATCTGCCCTGAGTTACTTTGTTTGCTGGGAGCAGGCTCTGTTGCTCTGAGAGCTGGAGATGGCTCTGCCTTCTCCAAAACCTGCAGCAGGGGATTTGACACAGAGGGAAGAATCCACGCTCCACGACAGGAACTGCTTCCATTTCCTCTCTGCAAACAACCTCACGGGAGGTAAGTGGAAGGTTCCTGTTCCCTCATCTGAGTTTGGTACTGAAAAGAGATTCTTTTCTTTTCCTTCAAATTGACTTTTATTGTATTGAGATTTCATCTGGGACTTCTAGTTGTCTTTAAACTGGAAGGAATTGTGGTTGTGTGTTCCTCAATCCCTTTTTTCTGTGCGGTTGGTATGGCGACTGAAGTTTGTGTAAAGTGTGTTAAAAAGACAACCACTGCCCTGCACACTAAGGATATCTTGGAATCAATCTTTCTTCTGTCCTTGCTTGTGCACTCTATAAGGTTTCAGTCACATGAAGGGACCCTCATCCGTAGAATTCCTAAAATTTGGAAAAAAAAAAAAGTAAATTAGTGTAGGATGAGACTGTCAAGAGATTGCAACTTTTTTCCTTGATTCTTTCAAGTGCTTCTGGAAAATCTTTTTTGCAGTTGATGAGACTGGGATTTACAGTGCCTGGGGTTGTGGCTCTGTGCCACGAGGTCTGAACTGAGCTGAGAGAGGCAGGGCCCAAAGAATAACTATTGTTGGCTGTTGCTCTTTTTTCAGTGTTGACAGCTCGGCAGAGGAAAATGAGCTCTTCTCTTAGGAAGCTCTGGAGATTACAGATGTGATTGTGCACATCAAGTGCAGACTGGAGATGGGTAGGAGGGAGGGAATTGTGTAACTGATGTCTGTGGCAGATGAATCTGTGCTATGGGAGAGATCTGAGAGAGGAGGAGCTGTTTTTTTGCATTTAAAATAATAAAAAAAAAGAGGTGATTTAGCTCAATATTTAAATCAGAGCTTCATTTATTCAACGTAGGACTCGTTTGCTTGAAATGCATTTCATTTACTGCTTACAGTCATGAAGTAGACAACACTAAAAGTTTTGGCTCACAGGAACTAACTTCATAATCTTGGTTAAATTTTCAGCAATTGTGAGATTAGTTTAGCTTTCTGCTGGCTTACAGTTTGGGCTGATAAGTATATTTTTTACTAGCTGAATATATCCGTGTGTATCTTTAATACAGGTGTATTAAAAATAGCCTGTCAATGGAATATAATCCCTGATTAACTGGCATTACACTTCTTCTTATCTTTCTTATATGTTCAGCAATATCAGTTTTTTCCCTGGTGGAGGTAGCCATCATGTTTTATCATTGTCTGAACGTGCTTCTTTCCATAAATTGATTTGCAAGAGGTTTGACAAAGGCAAGTGCAGAAATGTAGAGGTGCAATAGGAGCATTGCATCCCTGGCACTGCAGCAGTGAGATGGTGTGTCCCAGTTGGTGCTGTATCACCCGGGCTGGCTTTTAGGGAACTCGTTTTCTGTCTGTGGTTTGTTGGCTCTGTAACTGTGCATTCCATACTCCTGGACATAAAGCTCTGCCAGTGTGCAAACCTGGGACAAAGTGCAGAGAAACGGCAGGAATAGCTGGAGGGAGAGAAAGTCTGCACTGTGCACAGGCAGCACTTCCAGCATTCCAATGCCAGTGGGTCTGGACCTGAACAAAAGCTGGTGTGGGCTCAGGAATCCCTTTGCAGGCTGGGTCAGAGCACCCACTGGAGCTTGGCCTCACCCCCTCATTAACTCTTTCCAGGACTCGTTTGAGTGCAGGGACAGCTCTGATTTCCCTCCCTTTGCACTGGAACCAATGCTGAGCAACCTGCCCAGACTGACCTGGCCCTGCTGAGCTGCTGCTGGGGCAGCTGGGCCCTCACAAATTACAGTCCAGGCCCAGCCTCCCACATGGGATGCTTTCCTTTGCTTGTTTGGGTGAGTTTATCTGCAGGAAAACTTAGGAAAGGATGGAGCTGGAGAGTAAAATCACTGCTTGGAGCAAATCTAGTGCAGTTAAATAAAAGCTCCTCAATTGATCATTTGGCCCAGAGTTTTGTAGCTACCTGCAATCTACTTCTGTACTTACTCCTCTTAGATGGCTTGGAACTCTTGGCACTCTTGTGCAGCTTTGAGGTGTTTTATCAGTTGAGACAGTTTTCAAAACTTCTTACCTTTTTTTTTTTTTTGGAGTAAAAACCTCTCTTGTCTGCGTAGGTTGTATATGGATGAGGCAGAAGATTGCTATGTAAAAAGGAAATCTGAGTGGAATGCAATTAACTTTTACATAATTTGATTATATATAATGTCATTAAACGTTATTACAGCAGCATTGGGAGAGTCCAGAATCCAGGAGGTATATGGCAAATTCGGCAATCCTCTATTTTTCAAATACGCTCTGACATGTCTAGACTCACTCTTCCCTTGTAATCTGATGAAAGAGTGCTGTGCACAGACATGCAAAATCCTGTTTGCTCAGATATGTGGTACCAGATTAGCCTGGAGAAGGACTGGAGCTGGCCCTCAGCTGGGGCTGGAACATCTGCCTGCCCAGGAGAGCTGCTGCCCTGGCAGGGCTGGCACTGGGGGACCTGCAAAGGTCCTGCCAGCCCAAACCTGGGACAGGCTGAGCTGAGGAACAGGCACACAGGGGATGTTACTGAACTGGCACCAGCTGTCTGAAAGTCACTTGAATTCAAGTGAGATTTCTGTGAAACTGCCCATCAGTTAAAATAAAGTGTGACCTGATACTGTGGCTCTACCAGTTCTGCTTGTACGAGTGAGTGAGTGAAGAACAGCACCTGCTTTGGGTTTGGGTTTTGGTGGTGAGTTTGAATCCAATCTGAACGGGCTGTTTATCCCTTTGGTGTTTGAACTTTCAATTCCCCTCGATTTGTTACAGTGGGTGCTACAAAATTGTGGCACCGAGTCCTGAAGTTTTTGCACAGTCTCCACTTAGTTGTGTTTTCCACACCTTTTCTGCTCCCTGAATGGAGGGTAAGGCTGTAGTGGAACAAGCCCTGCCAGCTGCTGTTTGTCCTCCTTTTCGCTGCAGAGGCAGAAATGCACAAGTGAGGTTTGCAGAATGCACCATTGTTTCCCTTGTTGGCAATGTCAGCCTATACTAATTTATGTTAATGAGCCCACAGACTGTTGTAATAGAGGTACAAGTCTAAGGATACAATCCTGGGCTGCTCAGCAGACCCACATTCTGGTTCTGATTCTGTTACTGACTTCTTGTTTGGCTGCTTTTGTAACTTCACCCTTCTGTTGTCTCTTATTTTGATTATAAACGGGAACTGCGCAACAGACACTTCCCAGTCGTGTTTGGGTCTTTTATTACCTATTCTGAAATACAAATAATAATAATAATAATGTTCAACCTCAGCCATTCAGAACTGAAATAATTATGGTAAGGTCTGCTGAGCTTTGGTGTCTTGTCTTTCAGCTGATGTGACTCACATATTCCTGTTTTCTGGCATTGAGGAATGTATATTTGTTTCCTTAATGAGATTAGTTTGAATCAAATGAGCTTTTTATGCTTTGCCATTTAGCCCAAATAGACTCAACAGGCAATGAAAATCTATAGGGCTTTCTAGATTAATTTCTTCCTTAGTTTTGTTTGGTTGGGGTTTTTGTTGGCCTGTTTTTTTTAGTGAAGTGTATTGTAATGTAGTTTTTGGAGGCTCTGTGCCAAGATGCCTGAAGGTGTTTAGTCTCCTAACTCCTATGGGGGCACAGACATTCCCAGTGCAATCTGTTGGAGGGCAGGAGCCTTCTGATGAATTGACACCTGCAATGGGGCACTTCGTCTGCAGTTCACACAGCCTTTGGCCCTGGAGAGGGATTTTGGTTTAGTCATGAAATACTGACAGCCACCTGTCTTTAGCTTCGTGGAGTTTTGTTGGGATAAATGTGTGGAAGGTTGTGGATCTGTGGATCTGTCCTTCAGACACTGCTTTGGTCGTGCTCCGTTGGCAGTGGGAATGTTGCAGTTGGGCCTCACCTTTCTTTGCTCTGTGCTGGTCAATCGTGAGACTGTAATAAAAAGGGGAGTGTTACCTGCATACTCAGTTTATAAGGCAGCTCTGCTGCTGCGGTAAAAGTTAACTAGGAAAACGAGATAACAGGCACTGACTGGACTCTGCTGCAGAATCGGTGTTTTTCCTGGATCAGAAACCAGATCGCCTGTTACCTTCTGTTTCTTCTTCCACCTCCAGCAAAATCTCCCCCCTCAAGCGTTCCCGCTGTCCCTCTCATGCATGTGCTGCTGCCCGTGCAGGCTGTGGGATCGCGTCGTGGGCAGCGGGACAAAGGCAGCCGGAGGAGCAGCCCCGTTGGCACAGGCGGTCCGAGCCCGGGCTGCGCTCGTCCCTGGCTGTGTCGCTGTTGCCATCTGCCGGGGGAGCCTGTGCTCCCAACCGCCCCTGCCTCTGCCCCAGCCTCTGCGGGGCTGCAAAGGTTCCCCTGCCTCGGAACCCGCTCTCTGGGTGCTGCTATTCCTGCCGGCACTCGCGGGGTTTTACCCAGAGGAACAGCTCCTGTGTTCCCTCAAAACCGCTGCGAGGCAGAATAGAAGTTCTTCACAGGTGGATCCGGTAGCAGGGAAGTTACATTTCTTTATGGTTTGATTCTTTGAAAGTAGTGAAATACATAAAAGCAGTGCTCACTCAGGTGGTTGGAATAAGTACAGTACGTTTAGAGGTGGTAAATTAAGTTCTGGATCGACTGAACCAGTGCTGGAACAATTAAAAATAAAGCCTTTCTAATACTGCGAGGGGACAAATGTTCCTTTATTCATTCAGTTGGGCCCTCAGCCCGTGTGTTGTCAGAGGTGGGAGGGGAGCAATTCCAGTCTCCTCTAAGGGAGTGCAGCTGTACTGGCATTATCTGTGGGCAGCTCTGGAGACACTGCCATGAGCTGGGAATGAGCCTGTCAGTCAGAGCTGCTCAGGAGATGCTGCTCTGGGAGGCACCCTAAGCACAGCTCAGTCTCTCCCTCTTTCTCACAGGTAAATTATTTGTATCTGCTGATAGTTGTGGTAAAACTAACCCCCCAAAAGTCACTGAATGCAAATACAGGTGACTCTCAGCCTGTGGGTCCTACAGCCTGGACTGTTACAGGCTGGCTTTGATTTGCACTGGCAGTTGGGCACAGAGTGTTTTAAAACCCAAACCATCCCTGGCTGTGATACTGTGAAACCTGCCTGGCTCCCAGGATTGCTCAGCTCCCAAAGCATTTCAGTGCCCTTCATCTCCAAGCACTTTTCTGTTTATCTCCACATCAGACTCTTATCTGTCAGTTCGATCTGAGGTTAAAGGCTTCATCAGGGAGAGGAATGCTTTGTTTCTCCAGAGAACAAATAACTACGGTTGTCTTCTGAAGCAAATCACAGTGGTTTTATACAGCTATCAAACTGAGAGGAGCTGCCTGATGGGTGGCTGCTGCCTTCTCCCAGGCAAAGCCAGGAGTCTTCACTGGCTCTAGGGTGAGGAAATGAGAATGCTCTTAGCTCACGACCATGAGGTCAACCTGTGAAGAGAAGCTGTTCTATTACGGACCTTCTATGCTGAAAAAGCTGTGCACCAAACAGAAGAGCTGTGAAGAGTTTAGACAAGAGTCAATGAGATTATTTTTGGCAATATCAGAACCACGATATTTCCCCAAAGTAATAATCTTTCCCCTCCTGAAATGCTGAAGTTCCAGGCAATTGGCTCAGTGAAGAAGACAAAAGATTTTAAACCTGTTTAGAGACTGTTCTAATCCCCTTAAAACTGCTGTATCTCCTACTGAGCTGAAAGGGGGGTGTCTGTTCCCACCCGGCCAGCAGGGTCTGTGATTGGATCTAAGGAAGAGGAAACTCGAGGGTTGTGTCACAATGAATGAACTGTGTGTTCACATATGCAGGTACTTGGAATGTGGGAGACCATTAGTGAAAGTCAGAGGAAAATTGTTCCAAGAAAGTGTCCTCCAGCACCAGGCAAGTCTTTGTAAGAGTGGCAGATGTAGGAGCTGGGTTGCTGTCAAGATAATGCTTAAAAATCCAGAAATGAAGCTTAATGAAAGTTCAAAATGCTCATTTGCTAGAATGAAATATGAAAATATAAATAGAAATATGTTAGAAGCCCTGGCATTCAGATCCACGATTGCAGAACAGGTTTTGTTCTCATTTACTAGCAGAAATAAAGAATAGATGGATGACAAAGTACTGTTTGAAGGAGGGGGGATAAAAAGATCTGTGCTTTAGCCAGCATGCTGTCCTTCAGAGGAAAATGGTTAATGAGGAAAATCTAGTTCATTTGATTCATTTTTCTCATGGAGCTCTAAGTAAAAAGTTGCATCAGAGAAGTTTTACTGTGGGCAGGGATTAAAAAGTTAAAACTCTCAAGAGATGCAAATATCTACAGTGTTTATAAATATATATATATATAGAGAGAGTAATTCTCCCAGGAAAACACTAAACCTGTGGAAAGCTTTGCAGTCCTGGTTGATTATGGAGCTGGCTCTGGGGTGTTGTTACTCAACTGTGCTGCTTTATTAGAAGAGGGGATTGAGGAAGTGCAGCAGGATGGTCCATTTTTACCTGCCTGTAAATTCCCGTCAAAGGAATGCTCAGGATTCTCTTCTGCTGCCTTGAAGATCCAAGTGTGTGGGGGGGAAGGGGGTGTGACAGGAGCACCCACATTTCATTTTTCTAGCGGCAGTGCATTTGTGTTCTTTGCAAATAATTTTGTTCAGTTTTGGATGTTCAGGGTCAGAGGCTTTAAAAAGAAGGGAGCATTAGTTGGTGGAGAATAAATCTCTGTTAGAGATCTCTATGAGTTTTAGAAGCTGTTAGTGACTGGGCAACACAGTAGACTTTAAAAGTTCACAGGATTTGTGGTCCAGAGTCACTTTGGCATATTTGAAAAGGGGCACCTGGTGTGGTTGTAGGAAATCACGGCTGTGGCAGTGTCTGACTGTGGTTCCTCGTCAAGCACTGGAAGAGAAAAGCAGAGAAAACCTTAAAAGCAGGAACAGGAGCATTAAACAGCTGTCATAAAGAATTCCCTGCTGACACATTTCAGTGTCAACTGGCACAAGAGATCCCAGGAAGGAGATGTCAGTCAGGGAAGAGTTAATTGTTCCAGCAAAAAGTAGTTTAGATCAAATCCTACCTCTTCTCTCCCCCGCTGCCTCGGTGTGGTGCTCAGTGAAGGAGCTTGTACCATCACAGCACTGACAGTGACTCCTCAGTGACTGAGCTAATAAATGGGATGAAACTTCAACTGCCTTCTCACACGAACACACAGAGGGACTTGCAGAAGAGGGAGCAAGACGGAGGGAAAATGCAGACTATGTTTACATTCTAACACAGGCAATTGAGAAAAATACTCTTATTTCTCCAAGACGATGGATTTAGGAAGCCCATCGCAGAAGCACAGTAGGTGGATTTACTCTTTTTATTGCATACACTGGAATTTTAGCTAGAGGATAAATTGCACTCGTGCTTGTGGGCTCTGTTGTTGTTTAGTAGTACTTTGATACCATCACATTACTCTTCCTTTTTTCTCACTTGCTCAGAGATATTTAGCTGTTTGACCCTGTTTGTAAGAGGGTAATATTTTTTTAGATCTTATCAGCACACTGTCATTCCAAAAGCTCTTTTATCTTTAGGAAGGTGTGTTTTATTAATTATGGCCATAGTATCTAGATGAGTATGAAGACTTAAGTAAATGAAAATCCACCCCACTTACAGCAAAGGAAACGTGCACTGCTCCAGAGGAACGGGAATGCTGAAGACACAGCAATTCCCAGCTGTTTACTCACGGCAGTTCCAGCAGCTGCAGACACTGCATGTGAGTGTGCCTGGCAAAGTTTGCTGATGGAGGAAAGGAAGGATGGCTTTTAATAAGAGGCTGCAGCAGAGTGCCCTGTGCTGGCCTCTCCCCATCACTCCCTAACACCATCCCTCACTGCTGCCTGGAGCAGGCGCTCGGGGCTGAGCTACCTGTGCTCTCAGGGGTTTCAGGAGTTCTGCTGAGCAGACTGTGCACTCACTCTTATCTTTGCCTGTGGTGCACAGTTCATCAAGGCCATTAACATGTGTAGATGTCAGATATTCTGCAGTGGGGTGTGTGTTTCTGGGGCTCTGTGTGTTTGTCAGCTCATGCCTGTGCAGAGGGGGGTGTTCTCGTGCCTGTCTGTCGGAGGCTCACATCCCCAGGGAGGGTTGTAACACTTCAGCTCTCCCGTGTGATGAGCCGTTCTGAGGAGATAATTAATCAGGCAAATGACTGACAAGTAAATTACACAGGCAATGCATCTCCCTGTAGAAGCACCTGCAGGCACTCAGGTGCTGCGCAAGCAGGTCTGCAGTTCTATTCTTGCATTTTTCTTCTCTCCGTGGGCTTTATATAACCTTCCCCACTCATCTCACATGCACTTGCACAGTCCTACTGGGATGATTAATCCTCCTCGGGAAGAGCTTTTTTAATAGTGCAATACCCGATATTAGATTCAAGCTTCTTACAGGCTGGGTAGGGATAAAGTCTGGATTCTGTGCACTGGGAATCGTGGCCATGCCATCCCATAAATGAAGTTGTGGTGTGGCAGCGACTTTGCCGATGCCTGTCACAGGCAGTGGGTGCTGGGTTCCTTGCTGGCTGTGCAGCCCCCGGCTCTCCTTCCCTGGGGGCTCAGGGCAGTGGCTGTGCTGGGAACTTTGCTGGGCACTGCTCAGGGCAAGGCAGGGCTGACTGCGGGCACCACCCGAGCTGGGCACGGCTCCCTCCTCGGGCAGAGCAAGGCTTGGCTTAATGGTCAGTTCTTAGTGTGAGGAGCTGTGCAGGTCCCACGCTCCCTCTTCACTGGGGAAGGTGCATAATCGGTGATTTCGGGAGGAGGCAGCGCAGTCACAGGCTGAGCTTCCCCCGCCACGGTCCGTGCGCCCGCAGCGCATCCCGCTGGCAGCGGGGACAGCGCGGGGGGACAGCGCGGGGGCTGCCCTGTGCCCTCCCCAGCACCGGCGCTGCCTCCAGCTCTGCCTCCCCAGCACACCGCAGGTTTCCAGCTCCAGATCCAGCAGCGTTCGAGGGCACGTTCCCGCTCCGGAGCCTGTGATCACAAGCTGCTCATAAACTTAGAGACTCCAGCCCCCTTCATCTTTTTTTTTTTCCACATTTGCAGGCTTTGTATTTTCAAACTGCATCAGTTCTTGTGAACCAGAACTCTGTCTTTGTTGGTAGGAATTAACGGTGTATTTCTGGTGAAAATTATCAATTCACTGGTGACCTTCACTCACTCCCAGCTCAGCCTGACACAAGGTAGTGAAGACCTTTGGTACTCATGTTCTTCTAGCAAGTTTTTCATCTGGGGTTTCGTTCTTTCCCTGCATTTCTGGGCCAGCTTTCATGCCATGTCCCTGCCGTTTGGCCATTCATGTTCCTAAGAGGTTGGTTCTAACCCTTTTAAAAATAAACCCCAGCTGAGGTCAAGCCTGGCAGCACAGCTTTGATGCTTGCTGCTGGAGCACAGGATTCAAAGTTGAGTCCCCCACAGTTCTCTCCTCCCAGCGCAGTCTCTTCATTTATTCATCCATTATTAACTGGTGATTTGAGTACCAGATGCGTTTGGGGGGCATCCATAATTCATCACCGAGAAGGAACAAACCGTGGCCTGTGGACAGTCAGGACTGAGCTAAATTCACTGGGTGTTGGGGGCAGGGATTTCCATTAAAGAGAGAGCAGTACCAGGGCATTGGCCACCTGTAAGCTCGGCTTTTAGTAAGGATTTGGATCCTGGGAATTCCTGAGGGCTGTGCCTGAACATGAGAGGGCAAACCTAAGGTGGGTCTGGGTGTCACTGAGGACACTGAAGCTGCTGCTGGCAGGTTTTGGTGCTCAGACTGCCTGATCAAATCAGCTGAATTCTGTGCTCTCATTTCATCAGCAGGGAATGGCTGAGAGGGGTGACAGCAGTTGGAATTTGGCAGTGATGAGCAGAGAGATGTGTAGGGACTTGACTTTCAGCAAGTTCCTGTGCTGAGCATGAGCTGCATCAGCTGGGTGCTATTTGTGGGACAGCCCTGGTGCTTGGGATGTGACAAGGCCTGAACTTGTGTCTGCTGAACCCTCTTTTTAGCTCTCCTGGATTTTGGTTCAGGTTTATGTGATTTTTTTGTCTGCAGGCAGGAAGTACTTGAAAAACCCATCTTTTAACAGCAAGACTCAAAACTTTATAGCAAACACCTAAACTAGAGATGGCTCAAGTAACTTGAATGAAATCCCTTACTTTGGATCTGTGGGGTTGCACTAAATGGAAAATGTTTCATAAAATTGCATTTTTTTGGAGGGGTTGTTTTTCATGTCAGATTAAAAAAATAATATTTCCCCAGATGTTCACAGAAACCTGTTTCTTCTACTTGGGAGAAAAATGTGCAGATTTTTTGGTTGTTTTGAAACACCTCATCTCATTTAAGGTTATGTGTGCTAGTAATCTGTACTCCATGCTACTAGGTGCATCTCATCTGTAGTGTATATATATGAAATATATACTATATACTACCTCAGAAGTAATATTTACTATACACTAGTTCATGTGCTTTTTCAGTCAGTAACTATTTCAATGAAACAAAACATTCTGATCCAAAATACATGTATTATTTTGGGAACTTTCCTTTGTGGAAGTGCTGAAAGAAAACCTTTCCAATTCTTTTCACTGTTCTCTGCTGCAAAGCCGTCCACTGATGTTTCTGGCACCTGAAAGAAATCTGAGCAAATATAGTTCTTACAAGACACAAACCGAGACTTGTAACTGGGGTAGAATAAATATAATCACTAAAAGAAAGACAGGGAGTTTTGGACCCAAACCTTCCAGTCCCATCTGCTTTAATCCTGCCTGTGCTGGTCTGTGTTTGTCAGGCTGAGTCTCTGGTTCCTTGAGGAGGAGAAGCAAAGGGAGGCTTTGGCACATTTGCTGCTCCTTGGAAAGGAGCTGGAGTTTCGGTCCCGAGTCTCTCCCCTGTCTCACTGCAGGCCCATCTGGGAGGGAGCAGCGTTCTGGTGGAGGTTTTGCAGCACAGCTCTGTCCCACTGCTGGTGTTTTAGAGCAGAACACTTCACTGGTGGCACTGGAGGGACCACGGCACCATCAGTCCTTTGACTGATGCATTTCATTAGTGACTAGCACGGCTCAACACATCCCTTCTGGTTGTGTTCTCAGGGTGGTGTGTGACCACAACAACGTGTCACTGCAGTTCTGCTCTGGAATTAGCACAGTCCTGAGGGGAGGGAAACACTGCCCATGGAGGTGCAGCCCTCCCAGTGCCTGTCTGGGAGCACAGTGACCTGTGAAGGGGATGGGTCTGGCCTTCCCAAGCTCCTGTGGAAGGTGCCATGGAGCTGCCTATGGATGACAGGGCAAAGGAATGCAATTGCTTTCTATAATAAATGGGCTTTGTAATTTTTGTAGTAGTCTCTGACTGCCAGCTGGGAGGAGGGGGAAGGGAAGGTGAGCTGGCTCACAGGTATGAAGCAGAGCTCAGGATTTTAGCTGTTTAACGCAGTTTCAGTTCCACATCTCTCTGCATCTTGCAGAGGAACCTAATTTTTTTAAATCTCCACAGGCTTCTCGGAGACAGAAGATGCTAATTTTAGAAATGTGGCAGCTCGTCTTCTTCCCCACCCCCTTCCATTTGCTGCCAGAATGCTTAACAATCCTGTAAACAAGCTGTAGGAAAAAGGGGAATAACCTCAAGAGCTGAGGGTGGTGGCCTCTTGTCAGTGGCGTTTTTGGGGCAGGACTTGCCCCCTGCCCGTGGGTCTTGAGTTGGGGGCCAGTTTAAAAATAGCAGAGTAACAGTTGAACTGACAGCGAAAAGGAGTATTTAAAGGTGCAGTGATCGTGGCTGGCAGTCCCTCCACTGACCTGATTAATTCTGCACCAGTACTCAGGATAGTCTAAATGAAAGCATTGCGTAAGAACAGTGCTGGGAAGTAAAGGAACAAGCCCAAAATTTTCCAGCGGAGCTTGGATATGTCTTGGTGGGTGTTTGTCTGTACCAAAAACCTGAGGTGGGAATTGCACCTTTCTCACAGGGAGTTCATCAGAATGACAACATGCAAAGTACACTGGAACAACTTCTGATTTGAGATACCTTTTCACTGTGCAGAAAGGTGTTGCTGCACCTGAATAAGAACCCAGAGCCCAAATCAGTGCAGACAGTGAGCCATAATTCCCACACTGTGCTGCTCTCCTCGTGTCGCTGCACCTTTATCCTCTGCTCCCACCTCGTGTGTGAGAGCAAAGTTTGGAAAACGTCGATCCAAACTCAACTGTATCAGGGTTGCAGCTCTCTGAATATCAGGCCTTATGGGTTTGTCCTCACTTTTGCAACAGGTGGAGTGGTCTGAGTGTGTTTGGTGGAATTTTCATGATGGGACTGTTTATTTAAGAACTTCCCATGCAAAGCACCCAAAATCACTTTGGCTTACAAAGGCCTGGCACTTTTGGAAGCCTTTTGTTGTAACTGCTCTTGTGGGCACTTGAAGCTGTGTGTACAGTGATATGCAGGAAAACATTTAAAATTAGGCATTTGTTGCTACTTCAGAGCATCTCTGTGACTAAAGGTTTTCTGTCAGACCTACACAACACACACGTGTGTGTTCAGTTTAGAAAACCGGCTATTTTTAAAGTAGGAAATGTGAGGCAGTGAAGTGTTCATTACATTCGGAACACGTGGATAATAAATCTGCTTAAATTTAACATGCATCCTAATTTTGAAACACCCTCGAGTGTCTGGAAAGTTTAACAAAGCATGAATGCCTCATCTCCTTCGTGCCTGCACAGAGCAATGCATTTATCCTTCCCAATTTATTTGGAACAATGGAGCAGAGTGCAGCACAGCTGCTTCTTGTGGCCGCAGCCATATGTGTCTGCTATTGCTAATTAGTAATCGATTCCCCCTCGCCCTGCCCTCTCCGTGTCTGAGAGCTGTGTCTGTGCTCAGGAATCCGTGTCACAGCTGTGACTGAATGAATTGCGAGTTTTGATGTCGGGGAGAGAATTAGCTCAGGAGATTTTGTCATACGTGTCAGATGTTCTGAGTGCTGTCTGCTGAAAAATGAAATGATTAACTCGTTTCTTTGCTCCGTTCCCATCCTTGGGTGTCTGTCGTCCCCAGCACACACCAAAGATGCGATTTCCTGAGCAGCAGGTTCTTACCTGTTTCCAAGGACAGTTTATACAGTTCAGGCAGCCGTGATTCTCTGCTGGTTGTGGTTGTCTTGTGCCTTTTGCACAGCTCTGCCACAGTGCTGACACGGCTTCTTGGAGGCACCAGAGCTCTGCAGACAAGGGGCTGTAGGGCAGGAACCTGTCAAAAGCTCAGAGCAGGGAGTGTGAGTGTGCTCCTTCCACTGCCAGCAGCAGAGACATGGAATAAAGGAACTGTGCTGGGCTGCACTCAGGCAGGATGCATTTCTGTTTTTAAGGGGAGAAAAAGGACTGTGTGGAGAAATAAAGGGGTCTGAGGTGATTTAACATTGATCTCTGAGGGCCCTGTCTCTGTTGCGTGGATGCCTCTGTGATAACCAGGTTTAACACCTCACTGGAGGAGTTGGCAAAACTAAGTGGAAAAGACAGGGAAAGTGTTGGGAGGTGGGAACAGCAGTGACAGGGAAGGGAAATGATCCTCAGGATCACAACTCCTTCCTGGGATACCCGTAAGATCTGCCTGGTTCCCGAGGGCAGGCGGGTGTTTGCCTGAGGACTCTGGTTGTACAGACCTCCTGCATTTTGGGGGAGCAGTGGCTGGAGGTGAGGCCTTGGCAGAGCCACAGTCACTGTCCCAGGCGGGGTTTGCTTTGTGTCCGGGCTGGTTGTGGTTTGTTAGACATTTAAAGGTGCAACAGAGAGAGCAGCTGTACAGCCAGGGATAACACAGCATTTCACTTGTCACCTGTAAAACCTGGAGGGACAGAGGGGAGCAGCAAACCAAGGGCTTTTTTTTTTCACATTTTCCCTTTAACGATCTGCAAAGAAGCAGCAGGAATTCCAGCAGCAAACATACGTCTGTCAGCAGCTGTCGCTGCAGCAGCTGCAGATTTTATCACCTGCAGACAATGTAAACTACTTACTGAAGTGTTTATGCTTAAACAAAGTGGCCCAGACAATACTGTTTCTCTCATTTTCAGATTCTTAGTCAGAAGTTTACAAACACGTTTGGAAACTTGTTTATAAAGCACCACAGGAAATAGAAATGCAACATAAAGGCTCATGGTGTCTGTGGGGCTGGGGTTGTGGCACTGGGGGATGTTCTTGACACTGAAGTGGTTGAGAACTCAGGACTAGTTCAGTGTGTGGGCAGTTGAGCTTTAGTTCTAAAGGCTTTCTAAGACCCCAAAATCTATTTGAAACTGTCTTTCCCTTCTTTCTTCGTTGCCTTCCCCCCTTCTCTGCTAGACACAAGCATCTTCCCATCTTATGTAATACAGATTTGCTGGGAAGAATGTGTGTTCCCTGAAAACCCTGAACAACCAGAATGGGCCTTCGCAGAAAACATGACACCAAAACACTTAAGTTCTTCCAATCTCTGAATTAGAAAAAGATCTAAGACTGAAATGATAAAGAATGCGTGTTGTCTGTTCAGAAATGCTGTGGTGAAAAAATTGCACAGCACCACAGCATCTCATTGCACAGGAGGGCACAGAACCTACTTATGCAAAGCATCTTCCTGGGATGAGCAGCACATCCAGTGCCAGTCACTCTGCCCCCTGTTTGAGCTGAAACTGGAGAAGGTGTCGCTTGCAAGCTGTGAGAGTTTTGATAGCAACCTTCAAGGAAATTGTTGTTTTGGTTGAACAGACTGTTGGTGGTTGGTTTTACTGTTTCTACCCCACAAAGATAATTTTATTTGGAGAAGCCTGTCTTGTACACAGTGTGCTGGGCTTCTCCTCTTCTCTGCAGAAGGCACATGTGAAGGTAGCTCGGGCAACTGGGGAGAATTTCAAACTGCAGAAAAGAAGAGGAAACTGTTTCTGCACTAGACTGTGCATCCCTGTGGCATCATTTGGTGCAGGACCGGAAATCCATCCTTCTGCTGGATGTTGTGGAATTTACTGTCAGCTCAGGATCGAATGTATGGAAGGATCTTGTCCTTTTCTAATCTGGTTGTGTTAGTCTTGGTAACTGTCTGTAAACATTTGGCAATCAAACCTTAATTTGAGACTTCCCAATTCTTCATATGTTAAAAGAATGGTGATTTTGTTCTGTGTCTTGCCACCTGCTGTTCTCTTCTGTGGCAAAGCACATTGGTAACTATGGGAACAAAAACTTAAGAACAGACACCCACATGTGTTGAAGTTGATTTATAGAAGGTCTTGAAGTGATGCCACGGATTGTGAGACAGGGAACTATCTGGATGGAGTTTGATGGCTCAGTGAGGGCTCAGGGTTTGGCTTTCCCGAGTTGTTCACAACATCCCCGGCGCTGTGGATGTTCCACTCCCCGCTTTGTCTCTCCTGTGCTGGAACGTGCCTGTGCTGCCGTTCCCATTTGTCCCCAGCAGTGCTAACACTCCTCCCCTGGGCTGGGCAACAAGATGTGCTGTTTCTATCAGGAAATAAGTCTTAGAGTGTGATCAAATGTGGCAGCTGGAGCCTTGGGATGAAGGATGTGTGTGTAGGTGAGTGTGTAGTTAGGTGACAATGCAGCCCCAGAGTGTGTGGCACTGTCACCAGGCAGACCTGGGGGAGCAGTTGGAGCTTAGGGAGTTTGTGCTCCTGCTCTGGAAGTGCTCCATTCCTTCCCAGTGGGATGGTGCTGTGGCAGTGGTCTGTGAGGGACCTGTGTTCTCTCTGGACTGGGGATCTGGAGCTGCCAGTGGGTCACACCATGGGATGAAGCTGCACCCCAGTGAGTGTTAGGGACACTAATAGGGCTGGCTGTGACTTCCAGGGGCATCCCCACAGCAAGAGCAGAGCTCTGGCATGTCATTGCTCAGCTCTTCCAACATCACCTTGAGCTCTCCCTGCGTAGCTGGGAAGGTAGGAATTGAGAGAATTCCTGGCCCCTTTTAGTCCCTTCTTAGGACTTAAATCTTTGTGATGTGACAGCACCACACCACAAGTCACTCTTCTGCTCTGGTTGGTAGAACCAGAGAGTTGGGAATGGGCAGTGAAGGAATTGGGGCATGCTATGCTCTGGATAATATGGATCTGACAACAGTGGAGGTTTGTTCTTGCTCTCCAAACTGGAGTGCTGTGACCTTTCCCTGCCA